>NC_139344.1:364077033-364259533 GCF_055883805.1 Amblyomma maculatum | reverse complement strand
AGCACTTGTAATCGTAGACTTGGGAACAATCCGTCCCTGCGATTTCCAGAGGCCACATTAACTCGTCGTGTTGTGTCCGTGGTTTTCAACGAAAACAGAGAACGAAAAATGATGTCCTACTTTACTGCATGTTGGCCTGTAGGAAAATAAATGCTACACGGACGCTCCTGTAAGGACATCGTTCAGTTTCTGAGTGCACGCTGTGTTTAAAAGAAAACACGTCTGGATGTGTAGAGAGTTTGGTACTTGCTTGATGAATCACACCTCCTCACTTTTCTTACTGTTGTCTGTTCTAAACGAGCTATCGAAGGACTTCCTTTCAGAAGCACAAAACAACGATGCTGGCCCTAGCTGCTGTCGTCAGATGGTTTCTAAAGGAGCTTGTAAAACATTTCACTGTGGGATTCGCGTTGTAGCGTAGACCATGATTTTCTGTTGCGTTTACATCGGTTGTAAGGTTATGCGGCATGTGGCGAAAAGAAGGCAAACTAATCTGACCCATTTTCAAAGGGTTTGGATCCGTCAGCGAGCGAGTGAGTGTCTTCAGAAAATGGGAGCTCAGGAGGCTGCCCACGTGCAGTCGGAGAGGCGTCAGTCGAGCTCTTTCCGTCTCTAAGTTCGAACTGCTCGAATGTCTCGTCAGGCGTGTCTTTGCTGCTCGGGGCTAACCGCTTCGGTTCGGTGTGGGTGCGCAAGTGATGGTCGCGGCTTCCTCGCACTGTAAACATCTTCGGACACATGTGACACTTGTAGGGCTTCTCTCCTGTGTGGGTGCGTCGGTGAACGTCTAGAGCGTTCTTCTGTCTGAAAGTTGCGGGGCACGAGGCACACGCGAAAGGCTTCTCTCCGGTGTGCGTGCGCATGTGGATCTCCAGATGCGAACGTTGCGTGAATCGCTTGGAGCACTTTTGACATTCGTACGGCTTGACACCCGTGTGGATGCGCTCGTGAACGCCGAGCCCGCTTTTCTGCCGGAAAGTAGCGCCACAGGTTCGACAAGCGAACGGTCTTTCCCCCGTGTGCGTGCGAAGGTGAATTTCCAGGTGCGAGCCCTGCGAAAACGTCCTCCCGCACAAGCCGCACTCGTACGGTTTTACTCCAGTGTGTATGCGTTCGTGAACGATGAGTGCGCTTTTCTGCCGGAACGTCGCACTGCATGTAGTACACACGTAAGGCCTTTCTCCCGTGTGCGTGCGCAGATGTATCTGCAGGTGTTGTCGTTGGAAGAATTTTTTGGAACACTGGGAGCATTCGAAGCATCTCTCGTCCAGGTGTATGCGCCTGTGGATGAGGAGCGCGCTTTTGAGGGCAAATACTGCGCTACAGCGGTTGCAAGAGTAGCGCTTCTCACCGGCGTGCGATCGAAGGTGGTCTTGCATATCCTGCAATAGGGAAAACTTTTCTTTGCAGATGTAACACTCGAGCGGCTCGTCGCCTCTGTGAGTGAGCAGGTGAAAGTCGAGCCCAGACTTAATTGAGAAGGGGGCCAGACACACGTTGCAAGTGTAAGGCTTCTCTTTGGAATGTGTTAGCAGATGTCTTTTCAGGTGGCACGACTGGGAGAATTTCTTGCTGCAGATGTGACACTCGTGCGGCTTTTCTCCGGTGTGTGTGAACACGTGACTCTTTAGGTGGACTTTCTGAGAGAATCTCTTACTGCACACGTGGCATTCATGAGGCCTCTCACCTGTGTGGATGAGCAAGTGCCTTTTCAGAACACCTGGTTGGGTGAATTTCTTGTTGCACACGTGACATTCGTGGGGCTTTACGCCAGTGTGAGTAAGAGTATGCGTGAGCAAAACAGAGCGATGTGCAAATGCGGCTTCGCAAATGGGACACGAGAAGCGCTTTTCGTAACTGCGTTTAGGTGGCTCTACACCCACAGGAGGTTTCTGAGGTGTCTTCTCGTCAATGACCGAAGGTTTGTTACCTTCATCACTAGGTTTTTGTGCATCAATTTCTTTGGACTTAGACGGAGGCTGCACTTTAGTTTCGTCCAAATGAGGTGGAACAACTTCCATGGCTCTGCAGCAAGTATCTGAAGTGTTACCACTAGGACCGCCTCTGATGGTGATACTCGTAGTAACGTATGTAAAGTCGATTCACATGCTGATGGAGGGAGCCGTCGGAAGTCTGCAAAAAATGCGGAAGTTACAAAATAGTTCTTCATAAAGAAATTACAAATGCTCCGATGGCTTCGGACAAGCTCCGGATGGTTGTGATTCTTATAAGTTGTGCTTCAATTCAAGTGGTATTTTATTTTTTTATAAACCACGATAGTTTCTGGTGAACCAAACATTTTCAGCACTATTTTCAGAACTAGGAGCTTTTATTTAATATCTGCGTTAAGCGAGTATCAATGCACTACCTACTACCTCTACATTAAATAATACAAAAACAAACAACCATAAGTAATGTAACCGATCACTTCATTAAGCCTGCGTTGCTGCTGGGCTTCACGAACAGCAAAGAAATTTGCGGCCCGAACGTTATTACCGTAATCTTCAGGCTTGAACAAAGAGAAGAGCGACAATATATGGCTACAACGTTACTTTCTTTATTACGCACGTAACATCGATGAGCTAATTAGCTCCAAGCATAAGAATTATACCAATGATGCTCTGAGTACAGAAAATACTTAAGTAGCTCTATCATAAGTGATGGGAATGTTACATAAATATCTGAGATGTTGAGAAAACGGTTTTGAATGCAGTAAAGTTTTACTATAGCGGTCAATATATGCGAAGATCCTTCATTGGCAAGCTCACAGTTGTTTAGAATTAATGACTTTTCAACTAAGCACCAAACTAGCTTTCTCAAGTATCTTAATTATGCATTGTGAACGCAGGAGATTTCATCAGCAAAGTTTTGCTACGCTTAAGAAGCTTAGGCCATTCCCTCAACATGTTCATAACTACGTCGCAATATGCTACAGTTGCATCACAGTCTAGGTGTTCTAGAATCTGGATTCTTATCTCTGACTTACCAACGTTCAGGGATAGTAAGCGAAACGGTAGTGGTGACGCGACGCCTCGAGGTCGGTTGCACTGCAGTGGAACCGAGTTCGTCCGTGAAGTAGCGCTTCTCGGTGCTGCTTGTGCGAATCGAGTGCTTGGTCGGTTGGCAGCCAATGGCGGTCTAAAGGGGAGCGCTTTTCTTGCGAAGGTCGGAAGCAGCGTGGAGCGACTGTGCCAAAAGACGAATGCTCCTTCGGCACCAACTTCAACCAACGAGCAGACTGGCCGACAGGTCTCTTCGCTTCTATTCTTCCCGAAATTCCGCAGCCAGAGCGAGCGCGCTCAATGCTCTGTCTTCATCATTCTCTTTTACGACGCGCAACATTGGCCGCTCCTTTACAACAGCTGGACACAAACGATGTGCCCTGGCCTTAACAAATAAATATTATAAAAAAGGATAAAAAGAAAAAAAACACGCGAGGTAAAAGAAAAAGAAGTTGGAAGAAAAATTAAAAACTCAAAATAACAACGAGTGATTTTCCACTCTTTCGACTCCTACCATCAGGCTCGGAGTCTTCTTTTTCATTACGTTTCCATTCCATCACGCCCAATTAAAGCCCGTTATTGCCGTTGCTTCCGTGCGCAAAAGGTTAGCACTACATATTTGTTCCTTCAGCAAGACAGGAAGCTATACCCCTTGAACGGGTAGGTATCATTGGGTACCCGGGCCAATGTAGAAAAATAAAAAAAAAAATCGATAACGAGATTGAAAACGTTAAACAAAAAAAGAGAAAAAAAATGGGGGGGGGGGGGGGGGGAGCGAGTGATAAGTTCGCACTTCAAGATTCACCCCCTCGGCTTCGAGCAGTTAGAGATAGTATTTCAACATTCAGTCAGCCGAAGTTTAGTGCATTGCACTGCATCGCTCTTGTGTGATTGTTCCCGTCTTCGTCACTCACTCGAGCGTCGTGGAACCCGAACGCATGCAGAAAAGTGATGCCCCCTGACGGCTACGGATGGAGTCACTTAGCGACAAAATGGAGAATTATTGTTAGAACGAAGAGGAGCGAATTAAAGCCCACCAGTCCGGTTGCTTCCGTGACTCAATAGATTAACGCTACATATTTGAAAGCCGAAGTAGGTATGTTCGATTACTTTTTTTTTTCTGTACTATTATTTTTTTTTTACAATTTACGGCCATAAAATAAACTACCAACATATTCTCTGGGAGTGTGCTCCCCTTTAGGTTGATTTATGTGATTTTCTTTAATCTAAATAGCCCTAAAACCAGCCGTAAACGCAGCCGGTTGTTGGGGTATGTTATTGTTCACACAATGCAATAACGTTTACCGTAATTTTGGCAGGCCTTCTGTGGGAGCGTCGTACGTTTAGTGTGCATTCCGAGACACTTCTGAGCCCGAATATCTAGCACAAGAGATTACAAGTAGAAATGGAATAATAATAGAAGGATAGCTTTAATTGAATTGAAGCAAGAATAGATTGATAATGAAAGATAGAACCACCTGAATTTCCTTCGCATAAGCAACATTCATTGCCCCTAAAATTTCAATATTTGCGCGGCAGTGAAATGCTTCCCAAAGCTTCGTGCTGCTTAATGTGCATCCGCATAATATAAACATCGCCTTCAGAGTAATAATCTGAGGTAGGCGTCTCCCGCATGGGGTGAGCCAGGCTATTTAAGAGTTAACGGGGGTAAGTCTACTTGAAGGAAACTCGTGTATTTGAAGGGTAGCGGGGATTTTTATCTATCTCCGGTGGCCTATGACATGTTTGGATTTTTTGGGTTTAACGTTCAAAACTGACTCGGGCTGTTAGAGACGCCTTAGCGCTTGGCTCCGGAAAATTTTACTAGCTGGGGTTCCTTAACGTGAACTGACGTTGCACATTGCAGATGAACCTTGTTTTTTCGCCTTCATAGAAAACCAGCCAGCGCGGCCGGAATTTGATCAGCGTCCTTGGGTTCAGCAGTCGAGTGTCTTAACCGCTGAGCCTCCGAGGCAGGTGTGTTTTACATAATCAGGTAGCTTACCATTGTGTGATAATTAAATTTTTCGAGATGATAGAGGCAGCGTAAAGGGCTTGTGATCAAAATATTGAGTATCAAATTGTATGCTAGCGTCCAAGGATCAGCAAGAGTAGCCGTCTGAGGCTACTCTTCCAGATCCCTGTACGTCAGATTAGCCCAGATTAACACATTATTTCAGACCATTAAATGGTGAACTTAAATGACCCTGCAGTTTCATTCCCCAGTGCCCGCTGTATATTCCCTTTCAAGAGCATTAAATATTTTGATTTCCTTTATAGTATTATTTGGGTTATAATGACCCGATGTCACACGGTGCTGTGAGGAAAGGGACCGGGATTACATTAAACCGCTCGAGGTTTACTGACAGGCGCCACTATGCGCATACCCTATTGAGGTATCTGCCCTTACGCTTCAAAGAAATAAGCGGATGAGGGCGGAGGTTCATCCGGTGTGTCAGCCTTTGCAGTTCATGATGACACGATCGATGTTCTCAAGGAAACAAAATTTAATAAAGGTTGAACCAGAGAACAATGAATTGCATAATGGTGCTTCCGACGTTACGTCCGTCCGTCACGAAAGCTCTCCTCCGTCTCTCCTTCTCGCCTCTCGCCGATACACCCTCTTTGTTGTCATTTCGTCCGCTTGTCGGTAGATTCAAAGGTAGATGCCGCTAGTCTCTCAGCTAACAAGTGATGACATTGCAAACAGTCCCTGGATATGAAAATCATCATCAGTGCTCCTGTACGAAAAAAAAAAATATGGCCGATTTGTATAGTTCATCAAATACGAAGTAGGTGCGTAGCATCGCTAATCCCCGTTATACATTTCATGCATTACCCCACACATCTGCGATTTATGCTTTCTCCAATAGCTTCCCTCAGCTCACGCAAGAGGTGGCCAGCAGTCACAAAGACAAACAGTACCGACAGTTGCGCTTCCAAAACACGAAAACACACAAACCTAAGGCCCAAGCATTCCGATCACTGCCCTTGGTCGGCTGCGCGCGGGCGGCGGTTTCAAAGGGACGTATGTGCAGGCGTCTTCTCGAAAAGATACCGACAACAGCTCCCTCTGTCCCGCATTCTCCCCATCCCGTGTTTCGCCGCGATTTATGGCCTCCGCGCCCTTTCCTCTCAAACCGAGAGACATAGCAGTTAGCGCCAAAAACCAACAACCACTGAGCTTACGCTGTGCTTTTTAACTGCTCTGGTTTGACTCTTTCGCGGCACGGTCGAAGCGCGACTTTTCCGAGAATCGGAACAGACCGAACCGACGGCGTCGCCCGTTTCCATGTGTTCCTATACCACTTCCGAAGCGCGGCCGGCTGCTTGACCGTCATAAATAAACTCGCGTCAAGCTGCCACTTGACCTTGGCCGCCCCTTCTGAATCTCCCAGTGGACTTGCGGTTAGCACTTCGTGTCTGAGAATAGCCCGCAAACTTAACTGTCGATTTATGGGCGTCCGGCTTTCCGGTTCTGCCTTCGTAACCGTTGTACTTCAGCACGTCGAGCTCGGTGAACTTGCGCCGCGGCTCCAGATGGCCCGGCTTCATCCATTGCGACGCGAAGCAAAGGCACACACGCTTGTGCAACGCTGCCCAGCAACGGCCGCCACGTCCTCAACTGACACGCCCCTCTCTCACTGTCTTACTCCATGCAGTCGCTCCGCCCCCCTCAGTGTTAAGTCGCGTGATGCGGGCGTCGCCACTTTCCCTTCCTCCTCTTCAAGTTCATGGAGAGATTGATGGATAGAGAGAGAGAGATAGAGAGAGAGAGAGAGAGAGAGAGAGAGAGAGAGTGGCTTCTACTACAGCTCTGCGGCTGCTCCACCTCCTCAATGCTGAGCCGCGAGACGCGCGCAGCCACCTTCCATTTAGAGTGAGCGGCTTCGGACAGACATCGGCGAAATCCGTGATTGCGGCTAGTAGTGCTACGCACTAAAAGCCTTTTTTTTTTAAGTCGCTGTAACGACTGAATCGTTGATTACCGTACGTATTCTAGGTTTAAACATGCGCATTATTTTCTCATAAATTGAAAATTTATTCCTCTGGAAACTAGGACGCTCGCGCTGCACGATTTTGCTTCCGTTCCAAGTGCGTCGTGAGATGAAGAAAAAGATCTGCCATCAGCAGTCCCAACTATGGGCGTACTCTGCGTCTTATGCATTCTTTTATTTTGCATAGTGAGTACACAGCGAATGCAATTTTCTTAGTAGCCTTCAGTGCGGTGTCTCATGTTAGATGTACTACTAGGCCCGTTAGAAACGTAAACGGCTGGACTCAACGCCGATGTGGTTTGGGTTGCTCCGCGACGCCATGTTGCGTATCTTTGTTGACTGGGATGCTGCCTCGTGAAACGCGCCGTAAATGTAGTCATGCTTGGAATTAGGGAACGCCAATGATGAGGGCACGGGCATACGGGATTGACTTATCTGTGAGACCATTGAGGTCCCGAATATAAACGTCATATCGCAGGTGACCCATGCGAATCATAGTCGAAAATGAAGCCGCAAAAAACGCCACTAAGTTGAAGGCATTCTTTCTTTCTCCCAGGTGATCAACGCGGGCCAATTTCTCCTCTCGATCTACCCAAGATACAGGGAGCTTAGTAATAAGACGGTTTAATCATCTTTGATTGGTGGATGGAGTTCGAGTCCAACTCTGAGCTGTGGTACTCAACGCTTGCATTCTGCTGTACATCAGTCAGACGGAACGTACTGAAATATACTTCATTTGGGTTGTCCTACATGTTCAGCCTCCACTACCTGGAGGTTTCTGGATCATTTTCCACTTAATTTGCAGAGAAGAGCAGGTATAATCATTTGATGGTAAATAAAGTACGTCTGGTCAAACCTGACAGTGGTGAAGTACAAGTTCCATAAACATGAGCCCGTTCGGAAGCTGAAGACGGACTTTGCACGATTACTGATTTTATTTTACTCTTTATTTTGTGTTACAGAGCCCGAATCTACTCAAATGCGGTGTTATTTACTTCAAATTACCTTGATAATTCAGTTTCCTGTTTACGGATCTATTATCATCCGATTGAGCGTTACATCTGCAGCTTTTCAGGGCGTTTCGGAAATATTATTACGCCGCATTGAAGAGACAGGGGACAGATTTGTCGACGACGTGCTCTCAGGATCGCATCCTTTTTGTGTGTAGCATTTTCCCAATATAACCAAAGAACTTGCCCAGGTGCCTATTATGCACATTACCAGGCGCCAAGTGGTTGCGAAGTCAGGGTAGAAAGTGCCGCTTCCGTGTCCTGATTTTGTGTCACGCCCTGTTTCTGCAGGCGAAGGCTGGGTCTTCGACGTGCTGCTCTGTACCGAAGCAATGCTTAACCTCAGAAGTGACATCATCATGTTGCAAGCTCTTCTAGCATTTGTGAGTAGTACGCGTAGACGGTGACCTTTGAATGAGATATCACTGTCTGTTTAGATGCCGGCTTGATTAGTTTACAGGCGAATGCTTTCCTTGTTCGTTACCTCATGCTAAAGTTCCAGCATGCCGATACAAATCGTGGTTTTTGTCAAAATTAGTACATTCTTGAGAGATCGCATTGCCCAGTTTGTACATCGCTTGTACATGGTCTCAATATCTACGCTAGAGTGTCACGTACATCAGCCTTCACTGCCCCGTGTTGACTGCGACTTCTTGCCGTCCAACTCGCAATGGCCCGCACGCAGGTGCGCGAGCCACGCTGAGTGGTCTGATCTCGAGCGCGGAGCTCGAGTTCACACGCAATTCTAACATGCGCCTTGTTCACTCCACGTTCTCATCACATGCTGAGAAAGAATGAAAGCGAATGATCAACAAGTTATTTACTTCTTGAGTTATAATTACGGAACGACAGGGGAAAGCGGAGTATGAAGCGTGATAAAACAGCGCGAACACCAGAAGAGGTATCTGCCGCTTGCTCGTCCAGCCGCACGAGTCCAGCCGTGCCGCCTCATTTTTATGCGGCTATGGTAAAATCAAGTAAGAGACACATTGTTATTGTAGCGGAGAACTTGTCAACGCTTTAGCATTCCTTCAATTTCGCGTTAATTTAGCTGCTCTTGCGTCTCTAGCCGTGTTAACCGCAGACGTCGTACTAAGCCATTGGCGCTGTAGCAACTGGGTGGCCCTGGCAGTCCGCGGAAAACTCCAGCGCGGGTTTCCTATATAGACTCATGCCATCATGATTGCCTATAGCGGCTTCCTCTGTTACCGCCACAGATGTCCCGGTGAAAGCTGGCAGTCGGAGTGTGAGGTATAGGCTTGACCTCAAAGCTAAAACCTGTTTAAGACAGTTGCAACTTTAGCGGTGAAGGATAAGCCTAAATGATATAAGTGAAGATGCAGGTACAAACTGTCTATGCATTATAGCTGTAGCTGGGAGGCAACTAATGGAAAGAATACGAAGAATTCTCATTCAGCTCCAACAAGTCGTGTGTATATATATATATATATATATATATATATATATATATATATATATATATATATATATATATATATATATATATATATATATATATATATATATATATATATATATATATATATATATATATATATATATATATATATATATATATTGCATCATTCGAGGTGCGATAAATAGCGCTGTTTTTTGAAACAAAGGCTGCATGCAAAGAACGAGGTGTCTGAGGGACTGAGGGATAATGTATCATTTGTTTTATAGTTTCTTTTTTTCCCGCGGAATGATGAGACCAAGAAGGCAGTTTTAACTTTCGTCAAGTGAAACTCGTGCACCACGATCTTCAGCTACGCCACCCAATTGTTCCTAGGGGATTTCATCTATAAACACGTAAGACGAATGCGTGGTTGTGATTAGTGTGATTTCGAAACACAAAACGTTAAGAATTCCAACGTTGAATTTCAAAGCGAAGTGTCTTCAACGTCAGTGTTTAGATTTCCTTACTAGTGGTGACCTTATCGGCCTTGACTGATAGGGTTGTTAGATGAATTGCTCTCATCGCTTCCCTCCAATGCCGAAAATGACTATTCAGATCTGCATTTTATTGATACTGACCCTTGGTTGTAACAACAAATTAATCGCGAAAGATTCTGTGGTACTGTACCTTGCTAATCGTTGTCCAAAATGAAGAATAAGCGAAGACGATTGTCCACGCCACTTGTGTATCGTGCAGTAGATAAAAAAGGCTAATAATGAAATAAACAAGAATACGAGTTGCAGTACCAATTAGCATATCTTCCTTCCTACGTTCTATCTTTCTATTCCTCACCTTACCTGTTTTGGTGACGATCAACGGCCATTTTCAGACTTCCTATCAACACGCACTTCATTCTGTCCCAAGCGCATGGCTAATGGCGCGGCGTGACTTGCGATGGCTGAGGCAATTCGACTAGGTAAATGCGACGAGCTCCAGGCGTGAAAGTTTTAGAGGCGGGAGCACAGCTTGGGGAGGGGGGAGGGGGAGGGGGTCACGGTCTTGTAGTTCATAAATTACATGATATTGCTACCTATATATTGCATGCAAAAATCCCAATTTTCGTTACTTTGGTACTCCTTCTTACGCCGTGCTTTCTCCTCCTCATCGCTTGGTGTAAAGTAACTTGTCCGCTTCCTTTTAATCAATAGCGTCAAGTTCAGTGCCGTAGTAGATGAGCGGTAACCCTTGATTGGTCGACAAGGTCATAACACCGCAGCAACAACTGCTCGCAGGGGAGTTATCAGTTCCAATTAGCGCTCATGTTAAATATGAAAGCACGCGTTAAATGAAAGTGAACAAAATGCGACTGCGTACGAAATAAAGGTGGCTTCAAGTTAGAGAGGATCGATCTTTCGGAAGCAACTCAATCTGCTTAAAGGAAAACTTCGTGATTATCGGAATTTAGGTCAGTTTCCACTGTAGAATTGTGGGGTTGGAGGCCGACGCAGTTAAGATTATGACACGAAAAGCAGGCGTATGTGACGTCCGAAAAAGCGGGTCTATATGTATGTCATGCGGTCCTTGGCGTAAACTGACCTGTTACGACTTCATAACACTGGGCATGTGTTTAATTAGAGAGGCTGTTATAGTATCGTATCCTCAAGGTGGAGCTTAACTGTGCCTTTAATTTTTTGCTACGCGCTCAGACAGCCTACACAACGGAGAGTGGCCCAACAAAAGACGGAAAGGTAACCCGCGTAAGTTAACACCTCTCATTCCGTGTAATTGATTTCACATAAAGAAAACCATCCGAAAATATCACGTTTAAGCGGGTCCTAACACAAAAGCCTTCAATTGCGGTTTACAAACTTAATTTAGGGTCACATAAGACAGGCTTATTCGACTTAGGAACAACCGGGGGGTTATATGAACGGTATGTGGTCTTTTACGTAAAGTGGTCGATTATAGCTATATGGAAATAAGTATATATTTTACTAGAGAGAAGGCTGGGAGGGGGGGGGGGGGGGTTGATATCATATCTGCAAGGCGAAGCTAAACTATTCCCATATTTGTTTCGGCTCAGAGACCACTGATAACAAAGAGCGGTCAAAAAGAGATGGATCTGTCCGCAGTAAGTAAACAGCTCCGTTCATCTGTGAATATATATGCATGGGGATAGACGGCGAACTGGTATCTATTTTTAGCCTCCTACTGATAAACATATGCAATGAGGGCAGAAATAAAGGGATGAGCGAGCGAATTATCAAACACTCAATCCAAGAAGATTATCACGCCACAATCACGGCATAAATTCATCACGGTATAAATTTTCCATCGGCGTCTACAAAATTAAAATCAGAATTGTGCATCACATGCGTCCTATAATTAGCTGCAGCTAGAGATGAATAGCAGATGACCAATGCTGTTAGGAAGGTGCGACTATTACTAGGGATCAGGATTCTAAAATAAGAAAACACACTAAATGGGTCCTACGGCGGTTAATTCCAGACCATATAGGTTGCCTATGCTCTAAAGGAAGGGGGATCGATGTTTCTTTAGTCGGCCTTGTTAAAAAGAAAAAAAAAAAAGAAAATAAGGCCACCGCAAATTATTCAGCTTTTTCAAGTAACTGACTTCCCTTGAAGGAAAGTTTCAGGAAAAGGTGGTTTTTGGCGCAATTAAAACTACCATTTGGCGAGGTGAGAGCCTGGCACCCTAAACATTGCATCACGCATGGCAGATTTTTACAGTATGTAACGATTTGGTTTGGTTTATGGTGTTTAACGCCCCAGAGCGACCTAGTTTATGAGAAACACCGTAGTGAAAGGCTCTGGAAATTTCGACCACTTTGGGTTCTTTATGTGCACTTACATCGCGCAGAACACGTGTGCGTTGCTTTTCGCCTCCATCAAAAAGCAGCCGCCGCGTTTTCGATCCTGCATCCTTGGTCATAGTAGTCGAGTGCTCTAACTCCTGCAGTAGTCGAGTGTTAACTCCTGCACCACCATGGCGGGGCAGGATGTAATGTCTGTATGGCATTTCGTATATGTACAATTTTTAAAGAGAGCCACAAGCGGCTATAGCGTGTTACCCTTAAGGCGAAGCTTAATATTCCCGGCATTTTCTTCTGTGCTCAGATACCATTCACAACAGCGAGCGGGCAACCAAGGGACGAAAAGGCGTCCAAAGTAAGCACCTTTATTTATCTATTAGAGAGTTTTAGCTTACCGTGATCCGCGATCCGCTACTGGGATCCGCCACCGTGCTTTCCACTGCGCATGCCCAGACCCCCCTTGACGCCGACAGATGGCGCCACATACCGGATGTCGGCACATAGACCTGCCGCGTCGGGAATCAGCTTGACCGCCCCGCCCACTCGCGGTAGAGAGCCACGGTGGCGGATCGCGGATCACGGTAAGCTAAATCTCTCTATTATTATATATGCAAAGGATAAGCAAACGACGGCTATATGCTGCCTGTTTGACCTACCTTACTGATTAATCTTATGTATTGCGTGCAGAAGTTGACAGGTGAGCAAGGAAATTGTGAATCATTAAATACAAGAAGCTTTTTTTAGTTAAGTTCATTATATGCGTCTGTATAAAAATGACAGTTACGCATCACGTTGGCTCTGAAGTTTACGGTAGGGATCGGGCATTGTACGTGAACAGTGCTGACACTGAAGGCTCAACTGTGACTACGTGAGCGGTAATCTAAAATAAAAAAAGACAAGGCACATTTGCATCGACCATACTGGGAATTTTCTAGACCTCATAAGCGGCCTATATCCGAATGGATGTGGAAATATATTGTTTTCTTTACGCCCAATTGTTGCTGGAAAATACCTGGACGGGCACTAACTAGAGATGTCTGGTAGAGGTATGCGATATGGTTCAATTGGCATTCGTAGATATGGCCATAACCTCCTCCTCCATCTGAGTGTACCTTGATTGAGGTGCAGTTATTGCGCATGAAGCGTAAGTACTGGCTTCTAGACGGGTAGCTGGCTTTTCACCGAGCTTTCCTGCATAACATATTGCCTAAATGCAGGGACCACATCAATGCTCATACCTGGACTTCATAAAATCAGCAAATTATTTTCTTTTAAATTCATTTAATTATTTCTTCATCCTTCATCGCATACGCCCCTGATGGACTGGCATAATAAAGAGTGCTTATATAACACATTTTTTGCTTACACCAACTTTGCAGTTTGTAGCACAGATGTCAGACTTGAATTTCGTGCTGCTTCCAAAACAGCTCCTAGCATCTCATCCTTCTGTTTTGCTCGTAGAGCGACGCATCAGAATATCGTCAACATATATACTGACGCCTGCTGTCTCCTCAAAGGTTTCATTCAGGGTGTTCAGAAAACGTCAGGATTAGATGCGTGCCAAACGGAAGTCTTAACGCTATATCGACTGAAGAAGTGGGGAATTCGCATGTTCTCGACTTCCGGTCATGCTGTGTAGCAGTAAGGTAGCTAGAAGGTGTAGACGAAACCTCCTGAGGCTTCAGACACAAAGACGCAGTGACTTCCGCACGATCGCACTTCTACTCATTACGTAGTACTTTGGTGGTCGGCTCTACAAATGGCCAATAATGACTGCACAATTTGTCTTTTATTTGATATTCACAGGGAACCAGCAATCACGGCGCATATATCTTATTCTTCACGGCATTGTTTGCAACAAAGGTAATGCTCCAACGTAGTCATTTTATTGCATAGAAATTCGCTCCAGAAAAGCAAAGCAAACAGCCTCTGGCATGACATGTTTTAGGTTTTCTTATCATGCGAAATTAGTCATATGCTGATATTTAGGCTTGCGGCGTGGCTGAACTGCCTTACGCCACGAATACAAAAACTTCAAGCACGCTTGACGTTCGCTTAAATCGCCGCTGAAATTCCAGCTGCGGTAATAATGTAATGCGAGATATCCATATAGGTATTCTTTGCTATTATTCGAGTCACATTTGAAAGCATGCGTGGAGCCTCTAATTTAGAATTAATTTTTGAAATGTGCTCCTTGCGACCTCTTGCGACCGACTTGGATGACACATCCCCCAAGCACAGCGCCAAAACGTCCTCTATGACGACGTTGAGGATTGCTGGGGAGTCCGCTGATTGGACGCTCCAAAGTTACTCTGGCGGTATGGGGCGGAGTTGAGCGTTGTCGTGACTTATTTTTTTCTTCTCTCCTGAGCATTGATGCGGGCTGAGTTTACAGTAAAACACTTTGTTGGGCTAGTTGGTGCATTGCATGAAAAAAGACTTACAAGCCAAGAATACGCACACAGGAAAGAGCAGATACGTCTCTGTGTTTTTCTATGTGCGTCTTCTTGGCTGGTTTAGTCTTCCTTCATACTGAGCTTAGAGGATAGAGAGGCGCATGATTTTCAATCATCCATATGTTCGATGGTAATGAAGATAGCTTAAAAACGTTTCCATTGCGGGGATGATTAAGGGGATAGCTATTGCTCACGCTCGTTATCTGGATTAGTAAATAGCTTGTTATGAGGACTTGAAGACAAAAGTGCGATTGTTGTTATCTGGTTCGTTTCGCATCGCTTAACAGTGATACGACAATAACAATAATCAAATTTCGATCAATGACCACTTGCTTACCCATACCAACCGCCACTCAATCATGTCTTATGTTGACATTTAATAATATGACAAACTTCAGTTTACTCTACAATCAAACCATTAATTTATTGCAATCCATCCTATGACTAATACGTGCACATGTGTATGCACGTAAACGCAACACGTTACGCATCTGACGTACTGATATACACATTCACCCTATTTGCCGCTCTGAAGTGTCGTTTTGTTTTTTAATAGTTTAAGAGATGATGTAAACCATGATGATAAAGGATGGTCGCGAATAATCTTCACAGGTATGTACTTTTTGATTAGGTACTGCATTTTAGTTTAAAACGTTGACCAGTTTACTTCAACTGAACGTTCTTTAAACTCTGAAAGGAATATGTCGCAGAAATCTTCGAGCTCAGTGTTGATAGATATGTAACCACCGTTATCGTATAATGATATTTTTTTAGTTCTAGTGTTCGGACGTTTGCGCATGCAGTTAAATGTTTCGTGGATTACTATGGGGTCGCTGACGGCGTCACGATAGCTGAGGGGAGAGAGATTATCGGGATGCGATGTTACTATGCGATCAAGTATGTTAGAACCGCGCGCGGCGCTTCTGGTTGGTGAATTGACCATTTGTGATAATCCAAATGTTAAACACGTGTGAACGAAATGACTTTTAATGGTTTGCTTCGAGGCTGTAGCTGCGAGAACGGACCAGATAATTGACGGAAAATTGAAGTCATCGAACATGAGGGTGGGTGCGTTTGGAAATTGGGACGTTACAGCGTGCAGAGCGTCGTGAAACTCGGAAACAAAAGTATTAGTTGTGTCTGGGGGACGGTAATAAACACCGATGATTAAATGTGGATGCGCGGCATTGCATTTAATGAAAAGAATTTCCAGCGAAGAATTTATTCGGACACGAGTGCACAGCAGTGTGAGATGAGCACCTATAAGGACGCTGCCGCCTCTCCAGTCGAAGCGGTCGCACCTAAAAATATCGAAATCTGGAAAGCCGTATTCAACTTCAGAGTCATTAATAGATGCGTTCAACCAGGTTTCCGTTAGTACTATTAAGTTTGCGTGGGATGTGCTGATAAGCCTGTTTAGTGCATCACTCTTCGGTAGGAGGCTTCGGACGTTAGTAAAAAGAAATGAGATGTGGCCGCAGTTCTGAGGTTGAGCTAATGCGGTTTGCTATGATAAACGTTCTAACACTTTCTCGCTTTTATGATTAAAATTATAAGCTTTGTCTCAAATTTTTAGGACATCGTACCGGAGTTTGTAGGTAGCATTTTCGGATTTTGCAAATTGTAGAAGACGTTTTCGGGCGGAGTGAGTTCGAGGGCAGAAATCTTCGGAGATACTAACGCCAGATCCCTTGCAGTTTTTGCAACCCCAAGAACTGACTCCTTATCTTTGAAGTGGAAAATCCTGACGATTACAGTTCTATTGCTGCTGTCTTGATACTGTCCCCTGTCCCAGCCTATGCGCACGATCGATATCGCGTGGCTGGATAGTGATGTTCAACTGCGTGGAGCAAAATTCGGGGACCTTTTTTTCGGACTGCGCCCATGTTTCGCCTTCGGCGTCCGTCAGCCCGAAAAACACCAGATTTTGTCGGTGCTCCCTATCTTCGGCGTCGTCAAGGCGGCTTGTCAAAGCGGCAATCTGCTCCGAGTTGCTCGCAGAGAGCTGTTGGACAACGTTGACACTTTCTTTCATTTGATGGAACGCGTTACATTACTTTTCAATTTTTGTTAACCTTTCTTGTATATCTGTGAATTTTTTATCGTTCTCTGCAAGTTGTACTTTTATGGATCTTATTTCATTTAACAAAGTTGACTGACCAGATTTTATCTCATCGAGGGCTACAATTAGTTCGCGGCAACCTCCAGAAACAGATGATTGTGCAGGAGATGCCTCGCTAGTAGCACTAGAGCGGGTATTGAGACCGGGGTTTTCTTCAATATCGCCAGATTGCAATAGTACATTCAAAAGAATGCGACCGCAGTCCAAAGCAATCGCAAGACAACAATGTGGGCTCGGCAGCACTAGCAAGGCACGGTGGCTGGTCGGCCGCGCAAATAGGGTGAAATGTTTTTTTTTACCTGCACGAAAAAGACGGGGTCCCATTGAAGACATGCCATAGCTGATGTGCTGCCAAGCCCATTGGAAGGGATGACCGGCGGAGAGCAGTTTTTATGCGGCGCATGGAGCGTCATTGGTGACGAGATGACGAAAAGCCTTTCTGGAGACATGCGCACACTGGGGGCAGCGAGAGCTCCAAGGGCACGGGGCACTGACGTTGCAGCATGTGCTGTTCCTTGACGAAGCTTGATCCGCTAGTCACGTGGCAGAACTTGTCCGGGAAACTTTCACTCTGGGGTGGCAAGCTGGCTTCCACGGTGTTCAATTAGCTGGCAACGCATGAAGACAGTACAGGGTCCAGAAGCAGGATCTGCACGAAAAAGACGGGGTCCCAGTGAAGATATGCCGTAGCTGATGTGCTGCCAAGCCCACTCATAGCAGTCATAGCATAGCAGTCCCTATGAAATGGTGGCGACATGAAATGAAATAAAGTAAACAACTCCGGAAATCTAATTAACAGCTTTCTCACGTTTTATAGAGTAGTTCCTTGGAAAGGAGTCCATTCTGATTAACGAAGGAGGGACTAGTAGGAGCAGGGTGTTCAACAACTTTGGTGAAGTGCCCGGTGTCAGTACTCGAGAACTCACACTAAGAAAAGCACCGGTGAAGCTGAAACAGCCCCTTCCATGAAAACGTATGTATGCTAGGAAGTGGTATACTTCCATAGCTCTAATAAGAGTTTAGCAGGATGACTTTTCAAACTGGTGGCTTCTCTCCGTAGCTGCAGGATGGTGTTACCTTTCGTTATTCTTCCGCCGCTTGTAGCATAAGGTTAAGAAAAAATGTACAGGAAGCACATTAGGGGGCCTTGCAGCTGCGTTTCAAGAGACTGCTCCGGAAAAAATCTCATATTCATGCCGACTGGCAGTGGCTTGTGCCACAGTCGGCGAAGGGCAGGACATCTCCATGTTGCATGCACCTTGCGTTGGCCTTTACGAACGACCCGCAACTCCTCGCACACGAACCTATAGGTCGCCCAATAGGAAGCGAAAATAAACATGTGGACTGAACACTGCTTTTGTCGTAACCAAGTAAACCTGGTACCAGTAACCGCAGCCTTCGTTCATATGGACTGTTATTCCCCTCCCCCAAACCTCACCCCACCAATGCAGGTCCACACTTTCACATAATGTTGCATATTGTCGCCATGTCGCATGCACCTCGCGTTGACTTTTGCTATCAGCCCGCAACCCCTCGCGCACGCGCATACAAAGAGAGAGACTCTTTAACAACAAAAAAACGCGCATACACATTTCCACGCACCTATAGTCGCCTAATAGGTAGCGAAAAAAAGAACTTGATGACTGAACACAGCTATGGTTGTAACCAGGATACAGTAAAAATTGTTCCTGACGTGACCACGGAGTGTTATCCCCCTGGCCCAAATCTAACTTCACCAATGATTGGCCACAATTTCACACACTGCGGCTGGGAGGGCGTGGCAGCACATCTTCGACGTGCATTGTTCTGGCTATCAGAATGATGAAGAAAAAAGCTGCAGAGTATCAGCATGGTGTAAGGTGGAATACCTTTGTCGTAAAAACAAGTTCAGCCTAAGGAAAGCCAAAAAGAGGTCTCCTTTGTATCCATGTACCTTATTTTAGCCAGTGTTATATAAGACCTGACTGCGGTCCGGCTGAGAAACAATCACTATAGCACACCCGGTCAAGTAAATATTGCAAAAGTGGTTAAACAATTTTCGCAGTTATACCCCCTCCCCGTGCTCCAGCTTTCCTCGCTCCCCTTTTGTTTGTGAACCCCGCCCCCTTCCCACCCGACCCGTTAAATACGTCTTATTCGCGAGCCTGCAGACCAACGTGTTTGCAGCCTAGGCTGGCGAATATAGCTGTTCCACTGTAGTGTCGCTGACGTAAAAACGTGAAACTTGTGCTTCCGCTTGAGGAGTAGTGGGCGGTCGAACGTTTCGCATAAGCTGGTCGGCGGCTCGAAAATGCGAAACTCCAGCAGGCCCTCGTAGCAGCGCACCAGCGAGCACATCGGAAAGTGGTCGATCACATCCATCACGATAAGCCAGTGATGATCCATATCGCACATACGGTCGGGAAACATGTACACCGAAGTCGTGATGCCGCTGAAGTACTTTTCAGAGAGCTCCTTTACCGAGCCGATGCAGTCTATGCGGCCAGCCGCCAGGATGCCGATGCGGTCGTAGACGCTCTCGTAGTGGCGAAGATGCTCGCACGTCAGTATAACGGTGCTGTGTTCTCCAAGGTGTTCCAGCACTCGCCACGCCAGAGCGCGCGTCGGCTTTTCGTAGTCTGGAAGGTCCAAAATATAGAGCCTGGGTAATGCCATCAACGCCAGAGCCAGCGACAGCTGCACCCTGGCGCTCGCGTTGCTCGACGCGATGGACGCGTCAGGCTCGACGAGGTCGACAATGCTCAGAAGAGACCTCGTAACGCACGGTACGTCCTGGACTCCACGAAGCACGGCCAGCAGGCAGATCATTTCCCGGCAAGTGAGTGTCTCCAGGAGACTCCCGGTATGAGGAACGTAGCCTATGTTCCGCACTGTCGGTAGAGAAGTGTAAGTAACGTGGGGCCCACGTAGGTGTCACCGGACGTCGGAAACAGCTCGCCGCCAAGGTCGCTGAGCAGCGTAGTTTTGCCGGTGCCCAGGACGCCCACGAAGCCGAGGCACTCACCGTGACGCATTGCTAAGTTGATCCTGTCGATGGTAATGCGATGCCGGATGAAGCCGTATGTCTTGCTTAAACTGCGCACGAGCAGCGCATGTTGTTCGATGTTGCGATTGTTGCAGACGTCCTCTACCTGCTGCTTTTCCTTCGCGACGTTTTCGTCCGCCGAGGTCTCCAGGAAAGCGGTGCTTGTAGCGGCTGGTTCGTACATCCCAAAACGCGACCAAAGCCGCAGAAGCAGCTCGGAATAGATGAAGATCACCAGGGTGAAGGAAATTCCTCCCTTGAGAACCAGGGAAACGATATCGAACAAGCGCGTGTTCAGCCCACGCTTTAAGGCTCCAGTTGGTCGGCGGAGTCTGCGTTGAATACAAATGTTACTCGCAGTGCTATAGGCTGTTTGCACGGCGAGAACATTGCCACCTACGTAACTCCAAGACACTAAAAGGCCACTGATTACAGCGGCTGAAAGGTGGTTTTATTATTACTAACTTGTATTACCATATACTAATTAATAATTCAACCTATTTCGCCGTACTCCTCTCTTTCTCAGAGTTTCTCTGAGATTTATCGCTCTCCTACGCGGTGAGAAAGCTCCTTCAAGCATACACCCTCCGCGTACGATGTTGGCTGGAAGAGTGCAGGTATGTTCCCACCATGTCAGTTATTTTTTGCTTACGATCAAGCACAGTCTCCCACTTCTTCGCTAGAGAGGAAAAACAGCTTGGCGCGGAGCAAGCGTAGTTCATGTTGCCTTGACGCATTTTTCGTCGTTGGGATCGTGAAGTTCGTGGCAGTTATCGCCATAGAATTGACCCCAAAGTGCTTGTACGTTTGAAAGGAACACAGTAGGACACCAGCTTACGTGGAAGATCACTTGACTGATTCAACCGTTTGTGCTCACAGCCTTCTGGCACGTGAACCAAAGGTCTTGAGGCGTTTATATCATGTATTTCTTTATATGTTAAATTACCTAAGCGATTCGCTTACTTTTTATTAGACATATTCACTCCATACGAGACTTGCTGTTTAACCCGTGCTCTGTGGTGCGTTCTAAATTAGAGGTAATATAGCTCGGACATCGTGACCCTTTCGACCTGTCATAACTGGTAATACGCGACGAACTGCGGGGGACACTAACGACGCCGGCTTTTCTACAACACATGGCCCTTCAGCTTTTCACGCAGCCAAGTTGAACTCGAATGGATTCGTGTAACTTCAGTAAAAAATTCATGGGCGCCTTTACGCCGGTTAAATATTGCGATTTGAAACTCCGAGCCCGCGACAGGTCCTTGATGGGATTCAGCCTTTGGCACCATATTCACGGATAAAACCTAGACAGCCGAAGCCGCAGCAAAAATTGTCTATCGAGACTGTGACAACTACCTTCTTTTCTTTCTTCGTCAAATATTTGCTTTTGCCTTTCACTGTGGTGACCTGTCACGCAGATCAATACATTACACATCAAAAGTTCCACCTTCCGCACATTGATATATAGCTGCTGCTGTGGCTCCATAAAAAGTAATGTTTTGCCAATATCATATTTTTCTTTTAGCGCGTTGTCTACGGAAAAAAAAAAAAAACACGTCGGGTTGTTCGCGCCACACTGCTTAACTTACGCCTTTGCGATACGTGTATTTGATGGTGCACGTGTGGCCTGCTGTGAAACATGAGAAAGCGCAGCATCACGGCGTACACAAGTGGCCCGCATAGTACGTACTGGTGTTTGCTCCTTGCTTAGCAAAATGAGCTCGGTCTACAGCTCATTGTGAAAGTGCGAAGTCGAGGACGCTGAAGAGCATAATTACCTTATATAATACAGGGAACATGAACAGCATCTGTTCGTGTCCAAACGCTTGTAAACAAAACTCACTGGCTGCAAAACGACGCATGTAAATATTCCCTTGACAGGGCCAGCAGGGCTACATGACCTGCGAGGATTCAGTTCTCACTTTCTGCAGTTAAGTGGCGATCACCACATGCATAATATCAAGTAAAACATCATCGAACAGTTTATATAGCAGCTATTGCCTTTGTCTGGCGTTAATGACTGGTTCCATCACCAAAGCAAGACGTGACCATTGAAGTTCCATAGGAAAAATGTCCATTTCTATTCTCCCCACTTGCAAAGTACAGAGGAAAGACGTTTACTGCCGACCACTGTTTTACATATGGTGGTGTATTAACTCTAGTCTCTTCCAGCCGTTTACGGGTCCTGAACAGAGATTCTGCTTCTTTCGATTTGGTTTCACCGTATGTGCGTGGTGTCAACAGTATCTCTTGCTGGGCTAGGTGGTGTGACATTGTGTTTAACCAAGGGAAAAAAACAGCGCAAAACAAAGACAGAGGAACGGGACAGGCGCTGTGCGGTGAGTGGGCCTTTCTGAAGACTGCAGACAGAAGCAGGTAGGGCTAATGGGAAGCTGAGGGAGGTATATAACTGTAGGGTTGACGGAACAACTTGACTGCGCTAGTTCTGTTCTTCCATGCGTCCTGTGTCCGTGTTTCCATAGCACTGCACATTTCCATGATGCCTCACTGAGTGGCCCACACGAAGGTATTAACTGGCGCCTCTAGCTGAAAGTGTAAGATTTGGGACCCGCAAGGCACCCTAAGGTAGAGACGTACTTTTGCACGTCTACACCAACGTCTGACTCGTTTTCCAATAATGCGCGTTGTAATGTGAATGTTTTAGAAGAAGTAATATAAAAACCGACCAGCCAGTAAGTAAATTTTCATTCAGAATGATATGTCGTCTACATTTCCAAATGTATTATTAATGCTGACGTGGCGCACAAAGCCTCTTTGTTCAAGATATTTGGTTTGGGTTGTGGGGTTTGACGTCCCAAAGCGACTCCAGGTATAATAGACGCCGTAGTAGAAATGTCAGAAAATTTCGATCCTTTACAGTTCTTTAACATGCACTAACATCGCACAGCAAACGAGCGCTTTGCTGTCCGCTTCCATCGAAAAGCGGCCGTCGCGTCTGGATTTGATCCCGCATCCTTGTGCACAGTGGTGTATCACATGTGGATCACAAGGCTGCTATTCCTATACCAAATTTCGCGGCGTTCCCATGCCCAATCTAGCAGTTCAATACTTATGGAATAGCCAGCTGAGTTAAAACATGTAGTTCTGCATGTGAAGGGTGTACTATAAGAGAATAAAAAAAATTGTACAGCAGAGCCTAATGTGTTAGCACATTAGTCCGCGGGAGGTTATAGAGCCCCGAACGCTGTTCTGCGCCAATAGCCGCGGCAACGCGGCAACTCGACGTCGACACTCGCTGTCAGCGCACCGAGCGCTGGTGAGCTTTTGTGACATGTTCTCGGCTACACTACGTGATACCGCACTTGCGACAGAGAGATGATGCTGCTCGTCTTTTTCACGTTGCGCCAAAGCTGTAACCGCGACTTCCCTCTTATGCGGGCATCACACGGTGGGCCTCTGAGTGGCGCCACATATTAACAGGAGACGTAGCTTCTAAAGTCAGGCATCTTTGGGATTTTAGAGTTGTGTAGTTTAGAGTACCCTTCTCCTCCGCTTGGTTGACCGTGACCGTGACTGTTGACCATGCTGGTTAGCTCAGGAAGGTGACGGCGCAGAAATGCGGTGGTCCCGGGTTCCATCCCCGGACCAGGACGGATTATTCATCAAGTACAAAGTTTCTGAGATCGCTGCGTAGCTTAACTTTGTGGCCGTATGGCTGTGCTTGGATGGATGCCAATGTGAAATAATCCTTTAGTAAATATCTACTCCATATTGAGTGATTGCACTGAATATTCTACTAACCTAAATAATACGTAGCCGTTTCCTTGTCAGTGGCAAGGCATCACCGACACCGTATTCTTTATCACCAATGTTCATAATCGCTGCTGGTGTAATTCGCACGACCAAGAGATAGTTGCTTGTTATTATTTGAACTCTATTCTCAAGCAATGGATGTGAGTTAGAGGATATTGTTTGTGTGGTCCAATGGCAGGAAAAATCGATGGGCTGCTTTCGTTCTGGGTTCTTCGGTTTTGTGGGGCTCGGATTCATTATTTCGAAGTTCGTTTCTGTGTTTTGATTTTAATAATTGTATGGGTAAGGCCAGCATGTTAGCAAGTTACTGCGCCGAAAACAATATCGTAGAACTGCCATACAGACCTAAATTTAGCGCTGTCCTGATATGCGGAAACAATCGAATCGCTTGACTTCAAAGCTCTAATGTAATTCCCATTTTGTCGCCCCATTAAAAGAAACTGTTGCGGTTAAACTGTTCTTGAAAGGAGTTTCACGAACGTAAGCCAACGCCTGGAGCCGCAAAAAACACACATTTGTGGTAAAACGTACACAGTAATTCACATCACAGGCGCGAGTCGAATCCCATGTCGCTCAAGAAGCGTCAAAGAGCCTTCATTGCCTGTATATACGCCCTTTGTTTATCCGAATAACTGCCTATAGTGGCAAACCCTCCATGAGAGTTCTGTTGTCCAAAAGCTTCAAGAAAATGGCCAGCATTATCCTATCCAGAGCATACCCTAGACACACAACTAATGTATGATTTACAGTCTCCGGAATAGAAGTGGAACATTCCAGGAAGCTCGCCTGTTCAATTCAATGCGAGTATTTGTGCATGAAAAGCACGTTTAAACGCACCCTTTCGAGCAAGGATGCATTACAGCGCGGCATTATTTGCAGAACGCAAAACTTCAGATCAACTCCGGATCATTTCTTCCCATGTAGCTGCCTCAGCTATAAATCTCCGAAACAGGGTCAGCGTAGCGTAGTGCGTGATAAGTATTTGTTACTCGTACTTTGAGAATTGTGTGAAACGGCATTTCAGATTCTGACTCGTCATATAGTTCCGCCACGTGTAAGTAAGAAAGCAAAAAAAGGGAAGTGGAAAAAGAGTTCTTATGTGGTACGTTCCGTCCGCCTGTTTGATTGGAATGCCCGCACAGTGTATTTTGTCGTTTCCCCATGTAGGCACACGACGGTATCTTGAGTATAGTTACATATAAATAAAAGAGCGGTAAAAAATTGATTGTGACCATGGTCGTTTCTGCGAACCATATTTTCACCATCGACAGTCGTTTCATGTTAACGTGGTTTTATTTTGTAGAACTGTTGTCACTTCCGACTTTGTCCCCAGTTGTTTTGAACTACAGTAGTATACCTAGCTTATTTTACGTTGTTGCAATTAATAACTGCACCCGAAAACTGGGCAATGCGGCTAGTATTTCAGCGCGGTCAAACAGTTGACGCGCTAACGTATGGTCATATGACAAAGCGGCGATGCGTGCTGCACTGGAACGATGTAATGGAGGGCAATTAGGCGATCAGCTGGTTAGAGGGGAAGGCATAGACTGCGCATCCCTAGACCGTATTTCCAAGATCCGTCTTTTCTTTCTCAACATTCACCGCTCCCCTCCCCCCTCCTCCCCCTTTCACCTGTTACGTCCTTTATATCATTCCTTCATAGGAAACTGCATAAAGATCGGTGGAACAACCGGTTCCTTGTTTTTAGCAGCGTCACAGAACTGTTCCGCGATCGGCTACAGCTTGCGGGCGGCCTTACAGCAGTCACGCTGATTGCAGGTGCTGAAAAGTTTTGTGATCAACGGGAGCAGAAAGCATGAGGTTGGTTCACCCATTCGGAACTAGCGCTGTAGTGAGTATTATAACTTTCGACTGGGTATGTAAAGGTACAGTCATGTAGTTAAGGGCAGGTCGGAAGAATACTACTTGCAGGTTGGTTTTATTTCAGGGCGTAACGTCCGAAAGTGAATACGATAGACGCCGTAATGCAGAGCTCCGGTAATTTCGATCACGTGATCTTCTTTAACGTGCACTGATATACGTGCACTGATATCGCACAGCACACCAGTGCTTTCCGTATCACCGCCATCAAAAGCGGCCGCATGAATAAATATGTGCTACCTTGCATCAGCCATAACTAGTGCGCTCATTAGCGCGTTCAGACGCTGTCCGAATGTGTACTGAATTCCAATAGGCTGTACGGTGATTATTGCACATTATATGGCATGATTACTATTACGAACTGCAGCCGCGAAGAGATCGCAACACGAGAATGCACTTCTATCCTAAACATATCTCACCGATTTCGTAGGTTCCGCCACCTTTATTTCATATTTGGAACTTCGTTTGGCAGCATATTTGTTCGAGGTGTTTCATCCCTACAGCAGTTTCTAATCCCGCACTGTGAAGCAGGTTTACATTCCGCATTTCCAAAGCGGAATGAATACGATACAGCAGGGGCACGGAAGACACTAACAAGCCGAGGAGAATCACGTACGGCTCATATATTTCTGAAGACGTGGAAAAGCGCTTTCAGAACTTCTATGCGCGTGTACAAGCTGTATCCATGTGACACACGAAGACACGATGCCGCTTCTCAACTCTATTTCGCATTTTGCACAGTCGCCGCACTGCGTCTTCCATATTCATTACCGCTGTACCGTATGCGTACAAAACGGCCACAAGCAGCAACAGGCATCCACCCTTCGGATGCCCGGGGGCAGCGAGAGGAGATGCTGTGCCTAAAAGGCACACCACCTCACCTTGTCCACCACACACGGCGGCTAAGTGTACAGCCGGAGCCTACAAGGGTCCGGAACGACACTGGTAAGAATCTCGGTCCCCGCAGCACAGCGATCGAAGGCAGAAGTGCTGCAGGCGCTGGGATTCGAACCAGCGTCTTCGCGAGTGCGAGCTCAGCACGTTACCCACTTAGCTACCGTGTGGCACGGCTTCTAGGTGATACTCAGGATAGGTGCTGCGTGGGGGATGAAGCGGTTATACCGGAGCATGCGCTGTGCCTACTTGCTGCTTTTTACGTGATAGTGCGAGCGTGAAGCACATCTCGCGACATGGAGTGTAGCCCCTGTAGCGTGCGCGCTTGATATCGAATGCAGCCGCTGTAACTTTCGTGCCTGGTGATGCATGATTACTTTATCACCGAATTGCGTGGTTTGTTGTGCAGACGGCGGATATATGAAAAGAGCAGACACAGAGAATGTGCCTATATTTCAATGATGGACGTGCTGTTTAGTACTTTATAGTGAAGTTCCCTTTTGATGATGTTAATGTAAAGAGGAAGGAAGTAGATGTGTTGATGTGAGGCTAATCCTCCTCACACGCACTCTGCAAAGAATTCATATTCTGCCGACAGAACATTGATTTCATGGCGTGTATATACATTTTTTTCTCGGTATCGATATGCCATGCATGAAAGACCCGATGAGGAGGTTTAAATAAGGGATGAGTGCATGAAGCGAAAATGAAAATGACTGCTATTCCGCTTCCATCGAAAAGCGGCCGCAGCCTAAGGATTCGATTCCGCATCCTTGTGCACAGTGCTCAAATGACCTACCATCCGAACCACCACGGATAGATCTGTTTTAGAAGTATATTTTCAAAAACTTCCCTACGACAGCATACCAATAGAACTGCCACCTCAGCAGGCCAACACCCTCACCTTTCGCAGTGGATCAGAAGACTGCTATTCCTATACTGAATTTTGCGGCTTTCGCATGCCCAATCTAGGAGTTCATTACTCACGGAATAGCCAGCTAAGTCAAAATGACGAGTTCTGTGTGTGAATAGTGTACGTTAGTACAGCAAAGGTTAGTGTGTTACCACATCAATCCGTGTGGGCTGGTAGAGCCCCGAACACTGTTCTGCGCCATTAACCACGGCAAAGCGGCGACTCGATGTCGACACTCGGTGTCGACACTCGCTGTCAGCGCACTGAGCGCTGGTGAGCACATGTTCTCGGCTGCACTGCGAGACACCACACTTGCGACAGAGAGATGATGCTGCTCGTCTTTTTCCCGTTGTGCCAAAGCTGTAACCGCGACTTCCCTGTTATGCGGGCATCACGCAGCGGGCCTTGGAGTGGCGCCACATATTAAAAGGAGACGTAGCTTCTAAAGTTCTAAAGTCCGGCATCTGTACAACATTAGAGTTGTTTAGTTTAGAGTATATTTCTCCTTCGCTTAGTGACGTTGAGTTCCGGACAAAGGCACACTTCGGTGGGAGAGGGCCCCACGCTTTTCTCTGCTGCCTTTCCGTGCCGTGTTGCGCTATAGGGGAGGGTAAAGCATGGCGTAAACACTTTCGGGGGGGGGGGGGGGGGGGCGGATCTCTCGCCGAGTGGATGCAATAACCTTCTCGCCTGCAACGCTGTTTCGGTTGGTTGTGGGGTTCGCTGAAGTTTCATTTTTGTTATGGCTCCATTTCTTGTATATTTACCCCGGGAGACTTACCTTACGAGATGCAGCGTCACTCCGCGAGGACTATACCGGCATTAGAGTGAAGAGCAAGTTAACTTGTCCGAACTGGACTGCGGTAACCTTTTTCGGTAGAAATAAATATGTTGTCGATCTAATGGGAGACCAGAAATATCAGTCAATTAAAACAAATTTTCGGCCGTTTCCTTTTTTAGAGCAACAAGCTCACTATAAAGTTCAAATAATAACTAGCAACAATCTCTGTAGTGCGCGCTACCAAACATCTCGTGATACTTGTACATGCCAGGGCCAGCCTAGAATAAGAAAACCGTGTAGTCGAGCTACGATTGATAGGCCGGCATGAAACTGTCATGAATGAGACCGGCTGGCTTCGAAAGATATCAAATGCTTCAGTAGGGGCGTGTGTAGATCAAAATAGAAAATAACGACACATGCTCGGTCTGGGATAGCTGATCATTGCCTAGACTAGGCGTAACCCTAGCAGAATGAAACGGAGAAGCCAAGGCACAGCTATGCTGTCTGCCGTCGGATGCGGTCATCGCCACGCCGTGTGTCAGCCAACTTCAAATGCCTGCACCCGCAGGCGCCAAAATGATAGCTGCTTATTAGTTAATGCCAGGGGCATTAAATGACAATTTTGGGCCGTTCTCTGGAGACAAAATGCCCGCGATAAACGCACGGTTTCTTTTTTAGACCAATAAGCACACCATGCCCGCACATACTCCGGGGTACTTCTGCCTTCTCAAAACTTTATATCAATTCAGGGAAGCCCGTCCATTAGACACTGTTAAGGATCAAGTCCCATACCTTTATCGAACATAGCATCTCCTCCATGTCCTCCATTCTGTGTCCGCATTTACTTGACAGCGCTGGCCAGCCCATTCTACGTATCTTTCAGGGTTCAAGCCTGCTTATATGTATATCCCTGTATCAGCAAGGCTGCATTGCGTGCATGGTGCTGCATTGCGCCATGCACGAACTTAAATGGCGCCACAGCAGCAGCTATACATGAATGTGCGGGAGGAGGGATTTTAGATGTGTAATTTTTTAATCTGCGTGACAGGTCGCCACCACGAAAGACAAAAGAAAATATGTGACGAGGGAAGAAAAGAAGGTAGTTGCCGCTGTCTATATTTTATCCCTGAATATCGTGCCAAACAGCTGAACCAGCTGAACCTAATCATGGACCTGTCGTGGGCTTGAAGTTTCAAATCGCAATGTTTAACGGGAGTAAAGGCGCCCGTTAAAACCGCCCGTTAAAGGCATAAAAAACGGGACTGCGAGCCATAGCTCCGACCGATGGGTGACATATCCAGTGTTTTATAAAGAACGGTTTATTCCAGATAAACATACAAGCACTTAATAAAAGGTAAAAATATCAGACGCTACTGCGCTGAGAACATGCTGTTCATGCGCGCGACAATAGAACACCGAAGCGGGAAAAAAGTGGGGCTTTATCGCGGCGAGACAGAACACACTGCGGAGCGAACAGCGCGAGCAATAGGGTCAAAGCGCTAACGGCGGCACGAGAAACATTGCTCCTCGCGCGATTACGTCTAGGTCGTTTCAGCAGGCGCTCCTTCAATCTCCGTGTCGCCGGCCGAACACACTCCGCTGGCCCATGACGCTAGCTGCTTGCCCCGCACTGGCTTTCCCGCCGGACCAAAAAAGGCCCCGCGTCTAGCTTCTGACGCGCTTATCTACCCTCGCCTTTCGCCGCTAAAATACCGCCCCAAAGATTATCCGCTCACTCATGCGCACAATACGAATAGGAAAACGCGCGCGCGGTTGAAAACATAAAGGGGCGGCGGCGCCCCACACTCCCCCCTCCTCTCAAAACGGGGCACCTCCCGAGACGTTAAAGAACGAAAGAAAGGACACTGGGGAGAGTACAAAAACAATGCTGCTCCTGACGAGCTGCCCGCTTGAAGGCATCGGCTGGGTTACTGACATTCATCACACGATGGTCCACGTGGCTCACATCAGGTAGACCGATTGCAATTACGTACTTTCTGAGGTCGGCGACGTTGACTGATCCGGTCTCCCGGCAACCCTGCACATAACGAAGCAGGTAAGCGAGCCGAGAAAGACGCTATATTGCTATGAAAGGACCAGTCCACCGAGGAGCGAGAAAGGCGGCAAACCCTTTTGCGGCATCACTTAGCGAGTGCGAGCGGTGGAGCACTTTATCCCTAACCTCGAACTGCAAAGGACGCCTGCCCTTCTTGTACTGGCCGCAGTGCTCCTGGCGGGCGAGGTCGAAGTTCTTCCTGGCCTCCTTTGGGGTTCCAGCGAGACGACTGGAGAGATCCGGTGTGAACCTGGAATAACTGGGAGCCTGCAATTAAGAGTCACGGGTAAGGGCATGTTCAATGGGAAATCAAAGCTCACGACGAAGAACTTTCGCCGCCTGCGTAAAATCAGTCCACCGGTTTACTGTTCTTGTGGCGAATGCCATCTCCTACACAGGCGAATCGTAGTGTTTGTGACGCTCTGTGAAAGTCACGAGCATGTTCTTGATGCTTCTGTTGAGCCGCTCTGTTATGTTGGCCTGAGGATGGTAGGGCGCAGTCTTTGTGTGCTGCACGCGAAGAGCTTTGCAAGTGTCAGCATATATTCTGCCTGTAAAATACGTCGCATTATCAGTGATTCGCTGCGCCGGGAACCCCAACCGATTAGATACGTCTAGGAGTTTATCTCAGATTACCTTCGAGTTCAGTTTACGCAGCGGGTGTAATTGAATCCATTTAGAAAAATGGTCAGTGAACACTACCAAGCAGCAATTTCATTTTACACATCTAGGATAAGGGCCCATTACGTCGCAGGCAACAACTTCTCACGGGTTGCAAGAACCCCGGGTATTTACCTCCCCTTGCCTTAGCTGTCTAAGATGAGTACCGACGTATGTCACGACGTCCTTTCTCATGCGGGGCGAAGTTAAGATGCGACGCAACATTTCATATATTTTCTTCCCATCGCTGCCGCCTGCAAGACGAATGTCGTGAAAATACTCTAAAGATAGCTTGCGGAGGGAGGCTTTTCGGTACGACAACACGAAATCGGGACTCAAAACCATCTGTGTCGGCAGCGGGTATATATACAGAGGGGAAGTCCATCCTTGGCTTCCAGCACCAGTAGCAGCACCGCCAGCACCAGCGGCACCAGCACCACCACCAGCAACACCACCAGCAGAAGCAGCACCAGCAGCAGCAGTAGCACCAGCACCTGCACCAGCTCCACCGGCAACCGCAGCAGCACCATCCCAACAATAACACCAGAAATACCGGCACCAGCAGCAGCAGCACCAGCAGCATCAGCATCAGCACCGGCACCAGCAGCAGCACCACTACCAGCACTAGCATCACCAGCAGCAACACCAGCACCAGCAGCACAACCAGCAGCAGCAACACCAGCAAGAACACCTGCAGCAACAGCACCAGCAGCAGCAGCACCACCAGTACAAGCAGCAGCAGCGCGCGCAGCAGCAGCACTATCAGCAGCACCAGCACCAGCAGCAACACTAGCACCAGCAGCAGCAGCACCACCACCACCACCAGCACAACCAGCACCAGCAGCAGCCCGGACAGCAACACCAGCAGCACCACCACCAGCACAAGCAGTAGCCGCAGCAGCCCCAGCACCAGCAACAGAAACACCAGCAGAAGCAGCACCACCAGCACCAGCAGCAGGGACACCGCCAGCACCAGCACTAGCAGCAACAGCAGCTGCACCAGCACCAGCAGCTGCACAACCAGCACCCGAAGCAGCAGCACCAGCAACAACACCAGCAACACCACGAGCAGCAACACCACCAGCCCCAGCACCAGCACAACCGGCACAACCAACAGCACCTGCAGCAGCACCAGCACCAGCAGGAACATCTGCACTATGCAACCAGCAGCCCCACCAGCACCGGCAGCAGCACCAGCACCACCACCAGCACCAGCAGCAGCACCAGTAGCACCAGCAGGAAAGCACCATCAGTAGCACCAGCACCGGCACCAGCAGCAGAAGCAGCATCAGTAGGAATACCAGCAGCAGCAGCAGCGGCAGCACCAGTATTAGCAGCACCTGCACAGGCACCAGCAGCACCAGCAGTAATACCGGCAGCACCACCACCAGCAAGAACACCAGCAGCAGCAGCACAGCAGCAAAAGCAGCCCCAGCACAACCAGCAGCAGCAGGAGCAGCAGGAGAAGCAGCACCAGCAGTAGCCCATGCACCACCACCACCACCACCAGCAGCACCACCACCGGCACGAATAGCAGCAGCACCAGCAGCAGCAGTAAAAGCACTAGCAGCAGCGAAACCACCAGCAGCAGTAACAGCAGCGACACCAGACAGCGCCAGCACCAGCAGGAGCGGCAGCACTGCCAGCAGCAGCACCAGCAGCAACAGTACCAGCAGGAACACCAGCAGCAACACCAGCAGCAGCACCAGCAGCAACACCAGCAGCAGCACCACCTGCACAAGCACCAGCAGGAACACCAGAAGCACCAGCAGGAACACCAGAAGCACCAGCACAACCGGGAGCAGCAACAACAGCAGCAGCATTAACACCACCAGCACAACCAGCACCAGCAGCAACAACAGCAGCACCACCACCACCAACACATGCAGTAGCAGCAGCAGCCCCAGCCCCGGCACCAGCAGCAGAAACACCACCAGAAGCAGCATCAGCACCGGCACCACCACCAGCAGCACCACGAGCACCAGCAGCAGCAACACCAGCAGCAGGAACACCACCAGCACCACCAGCAGCACCAGCACCAGCACGAACAGCAGCAGCTCCATCAGCATCTGCACCAGCAGCAGCAGCTGCACAACCAGCACCGGAACCAGCAGCACCAGCAACAACACCAGCAGCACCACGAGCAGCAACAGCACCACCCCCACCAGCCCCAGCACCAGCACAACCAGCAGCAGCACCAGCAGGAACTTCAGCACTATGAAACCAGCAGCACCGGCAGCAGCAGCAGCAGCAGCACCACCACCACCACCAGCACCAGCTGCAGCAGCAACAGCACTAACAGCAGCAGCACCAGCAGTACCACCGGCAGCACCACCACCTGCAACAACACCAGCAGCAGCACCAGCAGGAACACTAGCAGCAGCGCCAGCACCAGCAGCAGCAGGGGCACCAGCACTAGCAGTAGCCCCAGCAGCACCTGCAGCAGCACCACCGGCACCAATAGCAGCAGTACCAGCAGCAGTAACAGCACCAGCAGCAGCACCAGCAGCAGAGCCAGCACCAGCAGGAGCACCAGCACCACCAGCAGCAGCAACAGCAGCAGCGCCAGCACCGGCATCAGCACTATGCAACCAGCAGCCCCGCCAGCACCAGCAGCACCACCACCACCAGCAGCACCAGCAGCAGCACCAGTAGCACCAGCAGGAAAGCAAAAGCAGCAGAACCAGCACCAGCAGCACCGGCACCAGCAGCAGAAGCAGCACCTGCACAGGTACCAGCAGTAACACATGCAGCACCACCACCAGCAGCAGCACCAGCCCCAGCAGCGCCAGCACCAGCAGCAGCAGCAACAGCAGCGGCACCAGCACCAGCAGTAGCCCCAGCAGCAGCACCAGCAGCACTAGCAGCACCACCGGCACCAATAGCAGCAGCACCAGCAGCAGTAGCAGCACCAGCAGCAGCGAAACCACCAGCAGCAGTAGCAGCAGCGACACCAGCACCAGCAGGACCAGCAGCACCACCACCACCGGCAGCACCACCACACCAGCACCAGCAGTAACAGCAGCCCCAGCAGTAGCACCAGCAGTAGCAGCAGCAGCAGCAGCAGCAGTAACACGACCGCCAGCACCAGCAGCAGCACCAGCTCCACCATCAGCCGCATCCTTAGCACCAGCACCAGCAGGAAGGCACCAGCAGCAGCAGCAGCAGCAGCAGCAGCAGCAGCAGCAGCAGCAGCAGCAGCAGCAGCAGCAGCAGCAGCAGCAGCAGCAGCAGCAGCAGCAGCAGCAGCAGTAACACCAGCGCCAGCAGCAGCATCACCGCCACGAACAGCAGCAGCAGCACCGGCAGGAACACCAGCACCCACTGCAGCAGCAGCACCAGAACCAGCAGCAGCGCCACCATGAACAGCACCCGCACCAGCACAACCAGAAGCAGCAGCACCGGTAACAGCACGGACAGCTCCAGCAGTAGCAGCATCAGCACCGGCAGCAGCACCAGCTGTAGCAGCAGCAGCACCGGCAGCAGCAACAGCAGCAGCACCACCACCACCACCAGCAGTAACACCAGTGCCGGCAGCGGCGCCAGCACCACCAGCGCCACCAGCACCAGAAGCAGCTCCGGCAGCACAAGCAGCAGCCCCAGCGCCAGCACCAGCAGTAGCAGCAGCAGCAGCTGGAGTACCAGCGCAACCAGCAGGAACACCGGCTCCAGCGGCACCAGCAGCTGCGCGAACAGAAGGAGCGCCAGTATTACGAGCACCAGCTCCTCCAGCACAAGCACTACCACGACCAGCACAGCACCGGCAGCAACGCCAGCAACACGAACAGCTGCAGGGACAGCAGCAGCACCAGCAACACCACCGCCAGCTCCAGCGCCAGCACCGCCTGCACAAGCACCAGCCGCAGAACCGTCACCGGCACGAACAGCAGAAGCACCAGCAGCTCCATCCGCATCTGCACCAGCAGCAGCACCGCACCAGCCCCAGCAGCACCAGCCCCAGCAGCAGCACAACCAGCACAGCACCGGGAGCAACACCAGCAACAGTACCATCACCACCACCAGCTGCAACAGCAGCGGCACCAGCACCGGCAGCAGGAACACCAGCAGTAACAGCGGCACCAGCAGCAGCACCGGCAGCGACACCGGCAGAAACAGCAGCAGCACCGCCGGCACCAGCATCAGCAGCTGCACCGGAAACACCAGCAGCAGAAGCAACAGCACCAGCACTAGCAACATAAACAGCACTAGCAGGAGCACCACCACCACCAGCAGCAGCAGCACCACCACCACCACCAGCAACGGCACCAGCAACACCAGCACCAGCAGCGCCCGCAGCAGCAGCAGCAACGACAGCGCGAGCACCAGCAGCAGCAGGAAGACCAGCAGCAATCCACTACCACCACCAGCACGAGCAGCAGCGCAAGCACCAGAAGCGCCGGCAACAGCAGCAGCAGAGCTAGCAGCAGCCCCAGCACAAGAAGCTCCAGCAGCGGGAATAACGGCACCAGCAGCCCCGCCAGCACGAGCAGCACCAGCAGCAGCACCACCACGACCATCGGAGGCAGCACCAGCAGCAGCACCAGCACCATCAGCACCAGTACACCAGGACTAGCAGCCCCAACAGCAGCAGCACGAACAGCAGCGGCACCAGCACCAGCAGCAGCAACAGGAGCAGCGGCACCACCACCAGCAGCACCAGGACCTGCAGCATCAGCAGCACCAGCACCACCAGCAGCAACACCAGCAGCAGCAGCGGCACCACCACCACCAGCACCAGCAGTAACAGCAGCAGCCCCAGCAGCAGAACAACGAGCAGACACAGCAGCCCTAGCAACACCAGCAGAACCAGCACTAGCAGCTACACCAGCAGCCGCACCAGCACTACCAGCAGCAGAACCTCAACCAGCAGCAGCAGCAGCGCCAGCAGCCGCACAACTAGCACCCGAAGCAGCAGCACCAGCAACAACACCAGCAGCACCACGAGCAGCAACAGCACCACCACCAGCACCGGCACAACCAGCACCAGCAGGAACGTCAGCACTATGGCACCAGCTGCCCCGCCAGTACCAGCAGCAGCGGCGTCAGCATCTGCAGCAGCAGCGCCAGCACCGGCGGTCGCCGCACCACTACCGCCACCAGCAGCACCATCAGCAGCAGCACCAGTAGCACCAGCAGCTGCAGCAGCTCCACCAGCACCAGCAGGAAAACATGATCAGCAGCAGTACCACCAGCACCTGCACCAGCACCAGCACCAGTGGCACCAGCAGCAACAACACCGACAGCAGCACCAGCACCAGCATAACCAGGAGTAACAGCAGCAGCAGGAGCAGCAGCAGCAGCAGCAGGACCACCAGCAAAAGCAGCACCAGCAGCAGCAGCAGTAACAGCAGCGACAATAGCAGCAGCACCAGCAGGAGCACCAGCACCACCAGCAGCAACAGCAGCAGGAGCAGCAGCACCACCACCGGCAGCATCAGCACCAGCACCAATAGCGGGCCCGGCACCACCACACCAGCGCCAGCAGCCCCAGCAGCAGCAGCAGCAGCAGTAACACCACCACCAGCAACGGCACCAGCAGCAGCACCAGCAGCAACACCGGCAGCAGAAGCACCAGCACTGGCAGCAGCATCACCAGCGACAGCACCATCCCAGCACCAGCAGGAAGGCACCAGCAGCAGCAGCACCGGCACCCCGTAGCAGCACCAGCAGCGCCAGCAGCAGCAGCAGCAGCAGCAGCAGCAACAACAGCGCCACCACCAGCAGCAGCAGCAGTAGTAGCGTCACCGCAACGAACAAAAGCAACAAAAGCACCAGCACAACAAGCACAGCACCGGCAGGAACACCAGCACCCACAGCAGCAGCACCAGCACAACAAGCACAGCACCGGCAGGAACACCAGCACCCACAGCAGCAGAACCAGCACCAGTAGAACAAAGGCCCCGATCAGCAGCACCAGGACCAGCATAATCAACAGCCCCGCACCAGCACAACTAGAAGCAGCAGCAGGAACACCAGCACCAGCAGCAGAAGCAGAAGCAGCAGCACCGGCAACAGCACCGCTAGCTTTAGCCCCTGCGCCAGCAGCAGCACCGCGTGCGCCAGCACCACCAGCAGCAACACCAGCGCCAGCAGCAGTAGCAGCGGCGGCACCAGCACCACCAGCACCAGAAGCAGCTCCGGCCGCACGAGCAGCAGCCCCAGCGCCAGCACCAGCAGTAGCAGCAGCAGCCGGAGTACCAGCACAACCGGCAGGAACATCAGCACCAGCGGCACCAGCAGCAGCGCCAGCAGCAGAAGCGCCAGTAGTACCAGCACCAGCAGCACTAGCGCCAGCACCCACAGCAGCAGCAGCGGCACCAGCACCACTAGCATCAGCAGAACCAGCAGGAACACCAGTAACACGAACAGCGGCAGGAACAGCAGCAGCCACAGCACCGCCGGCTCCAGCACCAGCAGAAGCACCACCTGCACTAGCGGCACCAGCCGCAGAACCGCCAGAACCAGCAGCACCAGCACCGGCAGCAGCAGCACCGCCTGCGCCAGCAGCAGCAGCACCACCGGAACGAACAGCAGCGGCACCAGCAGCTCCAAAATCATCTGCACCAGTAGCAGCGCCAGCAACACCACCAGCAGCACCAGCACTCGTAGCCCTGACAGCAGCAGCAACATCATCAGCAGCAGCAGCAGCACCTGCGCCAGCAGCAACAGAACCAGCACAGCACCGGCACCGGCAGCACCCGCAGCAGTAGCACCAGCAGCACCACCACCAGCAACAGCAGCGGCACGAGTACAAGCAGCAGGAAAAGCACCAGCACCAGCGGCACCACCAGCACGAGCAGCATCAGCAGAACCGCCGGCACCAGCCCAGCAGCTGCACCTGCAGCACCACCAGCAGCTGCACCGGAAACACAATCACCAACAGCAACAGCAGCACTAGCACCGGCACCAGCAGCAGCAGCAGCAGCAGCAGCAGCACCAGCCGCAAAACCACCACCAGCAGGAGTAGCACCAGCAATAGCACCACTAGCAGCAGCAGCACCAGCAGCAACAGCACTGGCACCAGCGGCAGCAGCAGCAGCAGACGTAAGACCACCAGTACCACCAGCAGGAGGAGCAGCAGCAGCACCACCAGCAGCAATGGCAACGGCACCAGGAGCAGCAGCAGCACCACCAGCAGCAACGGCAACTGCACCAGCAGCGCCGCAGCAGTAGCAGCAAGACCAGCAGCAATAACACTAGCACCACCTGCAACAGCAGAACCACCAGCATGAGCAGCAGCGCCGGCAACAGCAGCAGCACCACAACTACCAGCACCAGCAGTAGCAGTAACAGTAGTAGCAGCATCCCCAGCACCCCCAGAAGGAACGCCAGGAACACCAGCAGCGGGGAATACCGGCACCAGCAGCCCCGCCAGCACGAGCAGCACCGGCAGCTGCAAAACCACCACCACCAGCATCAGTAGCACCAGCACCACCGGCAGCACCAGCAGCAGCACCAGCACCAGTAGTACCAGCACTTGCAGCGCCGGCAGCAGCAGCACGGACAGCGCCAGCACCCGCAGCAGCAGCACCAGCACCAGCAGCAGCAGCAGCAGCAGCAGCAGCAGCAGCAGCAGCAGCAGCAGCAGCAGCAGCAGCAGCAGCAGCAGCAGCAGCAGCGGCACCACCACCAGCAGCACCAGGACCAGCAGCATCAGCAGCAGCAGGAACACCAGCGCCACCAGCAACAACAGCCGCAGCACCAGCAGCGACACCTGCAGCAACAGCAGCCGCACCGCCGGCACCAGCAACACCAGCACTAGCAGCAGCGGTAGCCGCAGCAGCGTAACACCAGCAGCAGCACGAACAGCAGCAGCACCAGCGGCAAAACCAGCAGCAGCAGTAACAGCGCCAGCACGATCAGCAGCAGCAGCAAGACCACTAGCACCACCGGCAGCAGCAGCACCACCAGCATGAAGAGCGCCAGCATAACCAGCAGCAGCAGCACCAGCAGGAACAAAAACAGCACCAGCACAAGCACCAGTAACACCAGCAGCACCACCAGCACAACCGGCACCAGCACCAGCAGAAGCTGCGCGAGGAGGAACAGCATCAGCACCAGCAGCAACAGCAACAGCAGCACTAGCACCCCAGCAGCGGCAACAACACCAGCATTAGCAGCACAGAACCGGCAGCAACAGCGGCAGCACCACCACCAGCAGCACTAGCAGCACTAGCGCCAGCACAACCGGCACTAACAGCAACAGCAGCAGCAGCAGCAGCACCGCCAGCGCCAGCGCCACCAGCAGCACGACCACCAGCAATAACAGCAACTGCAGCAGCAGCAGCACCACCACCACCAGCAGCAGCACAACCAGCACCACCACCACCAGCCACAGCACAACCAGCACCACCACCACCAGCCGCAGCACAACCAGCACCACCACCACCAGCAGCACGACTACAAGCAACAGCAGCACAATCAGCAGGAACACCAGCACCAGCAGCGGAGGCACCAGGAACACAAGCACCAGCAGAAACAGCCGCATCAGCACCATCAATACGAGAATCAACAGCAGCAGCACCAGCAGCAACACTAATCAATTGTAGTGAACAAAATACAGGAGATCAGTATATGCGAATCTGCAAATCTCTAAATTTGCTTCACAGGACAAGGGTGACCTGTATTTTGAAAACTGGTCGAAGTTAGCCGCGACAGTCGTTATAAATAGCACTGGTCAAATTCAGAGAGGGATAAAGAAAACTTCTGAAAAAGTTGCAAGGCGCACAATAGAGGCGCCAAAAGAGTAATGACGGTACGGATTTCCCCTATATGTCTCTGAAGTGATGCCGTCCAATTCGATCTACCCCACCGAAGTGTCCCGGTGGTTAAGGCGCTGGACAACTGCGCAGACGTACGCGGGATCGAATCCCGGCATCGGCGGCCGCTTTAGATGGAGGCGAAAGGAACCCGCGCACGTGCACTGTGCCCCAGGCGGTCGACAATTCTTGAGCCCTTCAGCACGGCGTCTCTGATAGCTGAACTCGCTTTGGGACGTTAAACCCGACAGAACAAACTACAATATAAAATCCGGGTGTGCTACCTCGTAGTTCGTCGCCATAACCTGAGCCTTTGCATGTTTCACAGATACCTGCACAGATAAATCCACTTTTGCTTACATATCGTATGTTCCCCCAACAACCCGCACATCTCAATGCACCCTTAGTGTCTATGATCTCCACGTGCCTGTACCTCTCGAACTTCGCTTATATATTAGCAGTCGTTTTCAGTTTCTCTTCGTGTGAACACTTCCGACCCATATTTACAGTACTGATCTCTTACTTAAACCTCCTGATCGGGTCTTTCATCGATGATATATCAATGCCGAGAAAAAATGTATATGCATGCTATGAAGTCAATCTTCTGTCAGCAGAATAACATGTTTTTGCAGAGTGCGTGTGGAGAGGATCGGCCTCCATTCAACCGATCTACTTCCCCTCTCTCTACGTTAAAGTCATCAAAAGCGACCTTCACTACAGAAGTACGAAACAGCAAGCCAATCATTGAAATATAGGCACATTCTTCTTGTTTGCACCTTTCTCATATCCGCCGTCCGGACAACGAAGCACGAAATTACGTGACAAGGTAATCATGCATGACCAGGCACGAAAGTTACAGCTGCTGCATACGATATCAAGCGCGCACGCTACAGGGGCTACACTCGATATCGCGAGATGTGCTTCACGCTCGTACTATCACGTAAAAAGCAGCAAGTAGGCACAGCGCATGCTCCGGTATAACCGCTTCATCCCCCACGCAACACCTATTCCGAGTGTCACCTAGAAGCCGTGCCACACGGTAGCTAAGTGGGTAACGTGCTGAGCTCGCACACGCGAAGACGCTGGTTCGAATCCCAGTGCCTGCAGCGCTTCTGCCTTCGATCGCTGTGCTGCGGGAACCGAGATTCTTACCGGTGTCGTTCCGGACCCTTGCAGAGTCCGGCTGTACACTTAGCCGCCGTGTGTGGTGGACAAGGCGAGGTGGTGTGCCTTTTAGGCACAGCATCTCCTCTCGCTGTCCCCCGGGCATCCGAAGGGTGGATGCCTGTTGCTGCTTGTGACCGTTTTGTACGCATACGGTACAGCGGTAATGAATATGGAAGACGTAGTGCGGCGACTGTGGAAAATGCGAAAGAGAGTTCAGAAGCGGCATTGTGCCTTGATGTGTCACATCAGGAAAGTTTCCACAAGTATATGTCCGCCTTCTGAAATGAATCAGCTTTGTCTCGAACTTTCCTGTCTCCGTTAGCGTGTTCTGTGTACCTGCAGTATCGCGTTCATTACAATTAGGGAACGCTGATTGTAGAAATGCTTCGTACTATAGTATTGGAAAGTACTGGAGATATGGAATAGAGGGGACGGGGTCTAGTATATTCGTAAGGGATGTTCCTGTTTATCATAACACTGTTCTCTGCCTGCAATGAGCCGAACTGCTCCGAAGCCGCTCTCGATAGCCGATAGAGTGAATATTCGGTGAAGCTGCTCCCTTCGGAATTACAGAGCTAAAACAGGGCTGAAATTGAACGTAGTGCTGGGCTAGTTCATTAGTCACATTCAGTAAGAGGACAGCGCAAAAAACTACCACAGACGAATAACTATCCGGTGATAGTAGGGTTATTTTATGTCGCGTGCTCATCTATGGTGAACATTTCTCTCAGTCTTCGTAACAGTGCGCAACAACATGCAGCACTGGTGGCATGCTTCTGCGACATAGCAACGAAACTCCCTTTCTTCAATGCACAGTATCACGAACACTCGCCCTTCGGAATGGCAGAAAATCAAGGCGAAATTGGCACCCCAGCTACTTAACAGAAATCAAAGGGGGGGGGGGGGGGTCTTTATCAAACATAGCTACGGCGGCGCACCCCTTAAAACTTTTCTCGTATATCAGTTCTTCACCTGACGCTATGACACTTTCGTGTATACGCTCATAACAGCGAGGAACTTAGCGCGTGGAGGTCCCGGAGCGATGGCGGTGAGCTTTGCTGCCAGGTGTCTATCCAGCAGCTGCGATTCTGCAGGGGTGATTCTGGTCATCGTATGCCCGGCTGGACTGAACCGCTTGCTCGAGGTACGAGTTTTGTGAGATTGTCCTTTGCGCATGAAGGAGAGGTCCATGTTTCATAAGTTCCAACCGATACTCGATTGTAATTCAGCCCTCTCGGTGCCTTCGATGCCAACCATCAAACAACGTCACTGGTTTCCTTTCCACACCATAAACTGCAATTCAGCGTCGAATATACCATTTTCGTGATATTATAGAATTCGGTTTAAAAGTTGGTCACAATCACTGAAAAGGGTATTTAGTATGGCGCGCTAAATATTTCACTGAAAGCGCGAAGCTTTGACCTTAAAGGGAACACTTACACTTCGCCTCAACGACATCACGCGATAGCGGCCTGTGGCCCAGTGGGGTGCTTCCGCATTGAGAAAAATCGACGCAGACGCACATTTCACATTACGAAAGCCGTGTTGAGGCTTGTTAGGGTACCTCCGACTTCGAACACGGAGGCGCCATCTGTCTCCGCAACAAGGTAGAAGGTTTCGATTAGTTTTTTCGTAATTCGGGGTTAGCGGTGCCTTTTCGACTGGACGAGCGGCGTACGTTACAAAAGTTGTTGTTGCTGTGGCTGTAGAAAGAAGGAAAATAAAATGCACGGGCCTGCTACTGGCTCTGTAGCTGAGCCACCTCCGCTGCCTCGTGCAGACAGAAGAGAAAATAGAGAGAAAGAAAAGGAAGAGGGAAAGAAAGACGCGCGCCGCAACAACAGCCGTCGAACCGCCGAACCGGTGGCGGGTGCAATGACGGCCTACAACAGATAAAAATTCGGTGGCAGGCTGGGCCCCGCCGCAAGCGGCGGCGACCCACCTGCCCCAGCCCAATCAGTGGAGCCTTCGTTACAAAAGTCGTGGAATAAAGGGGAACTTCGCGTGATTCGGGGCAAATCCCTTTGTTTTAGGTGTTGGCTCATTGCGTATCCACTTTGAGACATACCAGTTACGCAAAAGTTTGTATTATCGCGTAAAACAACAGCATCGCGAAGGCCACATGGCATCATAAAGATATTGTTTTATTAAAAAAAATGGCAGCATTTTCACGTATGCGAACGAATCGATGGCACACGGTACGCGAATCTCGCACAATAATCGGCGTAAAGCCGCGAAATAAGGCCGCACGTTGGCGAGCTGAGCACACGCGCACTAAGAAGATATCATTCTCATCTGTTCCTATCCCGTAACACAATGCATGGTGCTAAAATCAACAAGTGCATCGTAGAGACATTCGGGCTCGTCATTTCGAGGAATTATCGCCAGTGCCAGGAAATATCTGTGGTTAATGGAGTTACGCAGCATTATGCCGGAGTGGATAGTAGCGAGGTGCTAGATGTAGTAACGAAATACGTCTACTTACGACGGATTGTCTAGTCTCGGCTAATCTCACCTATCCCATACGAAGCACGTGCCGCTATCTCGTATCTTGATCGGCAAACGGCTCTGCTGAAGCATTTTTTATCCTTAGAAGCCAAACTTTCTGGTTCCTGACTGTTTCATGCTGGCGTCCTTTATTTTATAGCTCAACTGCTAGATTTTCTTTTCCTGAGCTAACGCATGCATGTACAAGTACCACGTGATGTGTTGGTCGTGCGCATTACAGACTGTGTGAACGCAGCTGAGAGTACCTTCACGTGACGAGACATTTTGAACACTTCATTGTCAGAAGAGCACCATGAGTGAAAGAAAGCATGGAGTGCACGCTCAAATCGAGCGATGATATAAGTATACCAATTTTCAATGTTAGCCGTAGCTAGGACGAACATGCTCTGCTGATATTGTATATAGGTGCTCTATGTTTTCGATGGTGCATGTGGAGGCGCACACAGCAAGAGAAATTACGGGTGAGAACGATGGAATGCTGGTGGGATTTGTACCTTGGGCTCCCCTTATATTTTGTTTAATCTGGTGTTGTACCGGAGTCCGCCACAAAACTGTATGCACTACATAAATGTTGGGCGAAGGGGGGGGGGGGGGGGGTGCAAAAATAGACGTCATTGCAATCATACACATCCTTCCCGACACTCTAAACGAACTTACATCAGTAGGTCAATAGATCAGATTAGATCAGTAGATGATTGGCAGCAATGTAATTTGAGAAATTACCAGTTTGATTATTTCGGAATGGTGCTGAGGACGCTCGAGCAGATCGGAAGGAAATCACAGCTGCTGGCTATCAACGTGCAGCGCATTTTTGCAGAGCCGTAATTCGACGAAGATGATAATGATGATGCACTTTTTATGTCTAAATTGAAATTAATTAGGAGTATTGTACTGCAGATCAGGTTGGAATGCTGGCAGAAGTCGACTCGCATACTAGCAGGACTCGCTTGTACTTTGTGCTAGGCTTTTCACCTGTCAGGGTCGCCTCCCACACGTAGTATGGATGACGGTCACTACAAGACTACAAGCTGGTTCGCGAAGCCCCATGATATACGGAAAAGCGTTGGACAAGCGCCACAACAGGGGAGAGCCAGCGGTATCGGTTTGGGCAAAACTAGAACAGAAATATAACTACCTTTCAAAAGGTGTTCATGCTATCCTCAGCCAATAGCTTATGCGATTTCTTGTTCTATGCTGCCGGTTTTAAGACTATTTTTTCGATCAGCTTTTACAGCCACTCTCGCGTATGGTTATGCTCTGCTGACTAGCGCACCGCCATCGAGATCTGTCTGTCTGGGGACCGCAACGGCGGAATCTCTGAGGCTATGCCTGCATTGCCAGCATTCGGGCGCTGTAAAATATTTTCAAAGATATTTTCACCGTACGATTGTGTCACTGCAGGGTTATTTGCGTTATCCCAAATCAAATATTAAGTCCGAGGTGGCGCAGTGGTTACGGCGCTCGACTACTGTGCCCAAGGAAGCGGCATCCAATCCCGGCCTCAGCGGCTGCGTTTCGATGAAGGCGAAACGGAGTGGCGTCCGTGTGCTGTGCGATGTCAGTGCACGTTAAAGATCCCCAGGTGGTCGAAATTTTCGGAGTCCTCCACTACGGCGTCTCTCATAGCCTGAGTCGCTTTGGGACGTCAAGCCTCACAAACCAACCAACCAACCAACCAACCAAAAATTAAGTGTCCCTTTCAACGAGTGATATTTGTAATTAATTTCATTCGCGCAGTGGCACACTGTGAAATTCAGTTGCACCCGCACCAAAAGGCGCTGGCCCTGTGGTGAGTGTAGTGCGTGACCTACGTCCCTGGCTTCGGCCGGGCGAGTGTGTAGTCTCTGGGGATACAATGCATCTCCAGTCCCATCGTAGTGGCGTTTAAATTGACCCGACAGGAAGGAGCTGAGTTGAAATATTGGGTCGAAAACTGGTTACCGGGTTCATGTAAACCTCCTCGGGTCGGCTCAAGGAGACGACGGGCCGAGTCTAGCCGACTCCCGCGCAGAGTGAATTCAGTGGATTTGACCCCACTGCGGGAAGCATGTGAACACTGTCGGGTTAAGTAGGGGCAGAGTGGGAGAGGAGACCAGTACGAAAAACGCTACAAATTCGTGGGGGAAGAACTGGAATCTGGTGCCGTCTTCTAGTTCTTCGCCTCGACGGGAGGTGTCGCCGTAATCGCCGCTCGTCCAGAGCCGGTTCTGCGCTCGTCGGGTCGGGTCAATACACTCAACTCTCCAACTCGACTCTCCGCTGTCGACCCATGCAAACGAATTTTACGGCCAACAGAGTTATCCCCTGATATTACACTCGCGCTGTTATTGAGATGAGGCAAAAGGTGGTGGCTCAAAGCCATCCACCGCCGGCATTTCGTTCTCTATTTTTTTTCCTCCCACCTTCCTCCTTTTCCTTAAGGCTCGGTTAAAGTTTCCGCAAAAAAATTGTGAGACGCTACGCGTTTTCTTTCCTGTGAAGCAATTTGAAACGCCGTTGATGCCTGCTGTCAGCGCCTGTTTCTGTAGGTGGACGAAGAAGCTGATTGGGCTGGGACAGGTGGGTCACCGCCGCTTGCGGTGAAGGCTAGCCTGCCACCGAATTTTTATCTGTTGTAGGCCGTCATTGCAGACGCCACCGCTGGTGATGGACGACGGCTGTTGTTGCGGCGCGCGCCTTTCTTTCCCTCTTCCTTTTCTTTCTTCTCTATATTCTCTTTTATCTGCACAAGGCAGCGGAAGAGGCTCAGCTACAGAGCCAGTAGCAGGCCCGTGCCTTTTCGTTTCCTTCTTCTTACAGCCACGACAACACAACAACAAATGAAAGGCGCAGCGCGCACGCCTGGATCTTTAACGTGCGCTGACATCGCACAGCACACGGACGCCGCTTAAATTCGGTGTTGGGTGAAGGAAGGCGTAGTATAGAACTCATTCACGTGACGTCATTGCTGCTTTACTGGCAAAAAAAAAAAGTGGTTGTAGGAAGAAGGAAAAGAAAAGGCACGGGCCTGCTACTGGCTCTGTAGCTGAGCCACTTCCTCTGTAGCTGAGCAGGGGGGAGTTACTAGTTGAGTTTGCAGAGTGCAATAACTTACGAATCATGAATACCTTCTTCAGCAAACGGAGGAACCGGAAATGGACACGGAAAAGTCCTAACGGAGAGACTAAAAATGAAATCGACTTCATAATGAGTTCAACCCCCGCCATTATGCAAGATGTAGAGGTAATCGGGAAAGTGCGATGCAGTGACCACAGGATGGTGAGGTCCCGAATTAGCCTAAATTTGAAGGAGGAACGCAACAGATTAGTAAGAAAGAAACCCATCAACGAATTAACGGTGAGGGGGAGGGCAGAAGAGTTCAGGATCTCGCTACAGAATAGATATTCAGCTCTAACCGAGGATGGTGACATTACCCAACAATAATTTCAGAGATATCATTACTGAGTGCGCGGTAGAAGTAGCCGGTAGGATAGTTAGAGAGGGTACCGGTAAGCTGTCTAAGGAGACGAAAGATTTGATTAAGAAACGCCAGAGTATGAAAGCTTCCAATCCAGCAAACCAGATCGAATTCGCCGAGATATCAAAGCTAATCAATAAGCGCAAGGTGGCCGATATAAGGAAGTATAACATGGAGAAAATTGAGCATGCTATAAAGAAAGGGGGAAGCCTTAAAGCGGTAAAGAAGAAATTGGGCATAGGCAAAAACCAGATGTATGCGATAAGGGACAAGGAGGGCAACGTCACCACTAATATGGACAAGATAGTCAATGCAGCCGAGGAGTTCTATACAGATCTCTACAGTAGTCAAAGTAGTCAGGACCGTAATGAGATTGGCGGTAGGGAAAAACAGTCAGACGTTCCACCAGTGACGAAGGACGAGGTCAAGAAAGCACTAGAAACTATGAAAAGAAGGAAATCAGCTGGAGAGGATCAGATAACTACAGATTTGCTGAAGGACGGGGGGGGGGGGGGGGATATCGTGCTAGAAAAACTGGCCACCCTGTATACGCAGTGCCTGGTGTCATCGACGGTACCGGAACCATGGAAGAATGCAAACATTATCCTCATTCACAAGAAAGGGGACTCTAAGGACCTTAAAAATTACAGACCAATCAGCTTACTGTCTGTTACGCATAAGGTATTTACTAAGGTAATCGCTAATAGAATCAGGACAACCTTAGACTGCAATCAAGCAAAGGATCAAGCAGGGTTTCGGAAACGGTACTCTACTATCGATCATTTCCATACCATCAATCAGGTGATAGAAAAATGCTCGGAATATAACCAGCCCTTATACATAGCATTCATTGATTACGAAAAAGCATTTGACTCAGTTGAATCCTCGGCGGTTATGCAGGCATTGCGAAATCAGGGGGTAGACGAGCTGTACGGGAAAGTGCTGGAAGATGTATATAGTGGCTGCACAGCAACCATAGTTCTGCATAAAGAAAGTAACAAAATTCTCATAAAGAAAGGTGTTAGGCAAGGAGACAAAATCTCCCCAGTACTATTCACAGCTTGTTTAGAGGAAGTATTCAGAGACTTGGAATGGGAGCAGTTAGGGATAAGGGTAGATGGAGAATACCTCAGTAGTCTGCCATTTGCTGATGACATTGCCTTGCTAAGCAACTCGGGGGATGAACTGCAAATAATGATTGATGACCTAGACAGGAAAAGTAGAAAGGTAGGCTAGAAAATCAATAAGCAGAAGACTAAGGTAATGTTCAACAGCCTCGGGAAGGAACAGCAGTTTACATTAGGTAGCGAAATACTGGAAGTAGTAGGCGAGTATGTCTACTTAGGACAGGTAGTAACCGCAGATCCGGACCATGAAAAGGAAATAACAAGAAGAATAAGATTGGGATGGAGCGCATTTGGCAAGCACTCGCAGATTATGACCAGCAGTTTACCGGTATCGCTCAAGAGGAAAGTATACAAAAGTTGCATCTTGCCTGTACTCACCTTTGGGGCTGAAACGTGGAGGCTAACCAAGAGAGTTCTACTTAAGTTGAGGAAAACCCAGATGGCTATGGAACGAAAAATGGCAGGGGTAACATTAAGAGATAGAAAGCGTGCAGAGTGGGTCAGAGAAATAACTCAAGTTACCGACATTCTAGTGGAAATTAAGAAGAAATGGACATGGGCAGGACATGTAGTGCGAAGAGAGGATAACCGATGGTCGCTGAGGGTAACAAACTCGATTCCAAGGGAAGGAAAGCATAGCAGGGGGCGGCAGAAAGTTAGGTGGGCGGATGAGATTAAGAAGTTCGCAGGGGTCAAGTGGATGCAGCTAGCATAGAACCGGGTTAAGCGGAGAAATATGAGAGAGGCCTTCGACCTGCAGTGGGTATAATCAGGCTGATGATGATGATGATGACGTAGCACCAAAACGGACAACACACAGAAGAAGAGTGCCGTCTCTCTTTTAGTGCGTTGTCTGTTTTGGCGCTCCATATCCCTTCAAGCACATAGATCAAGTATTTCCTTTCATTTATTACCTATAATTATGACTGGGACCCTGGAAAGTCTCAGCGGCTGTCAGCCGTTAGCGCGTCTTCCTGTAAGAGATTTTCTGCACAAGCGTTAACTTTAGGAAAACGCGTGAAATTAAGCAGTTATAATGTGAGGGAATTCAACACTCCCCTCGCTTGCACGACGCGGCGATCACCGTCGCTCCCTCTCTCTTCACGTGGAGCCCTCTCTCTTTCCCCTCCTGGCATTCTTCCCTCCCACCTCTTATCTCGACAGACAGCATCTGCATCCAGGGAGACGACGACGCGTCGCCAGAGCGCGCGCGGATGCTGTTACGACGCCGAGGAAGAAAATTAAGAACACCCAATAAACAGCTTGGCCCGCTGGCTGTGCATCGGTGATTCGTTCTTGATGTGGTCCGAGCTAGCGGCGAGGCGTTTGGCTCTTAGAGCGGAGCCCGAACTCCGTGAGAACCCCCACAAGTGAAAACCGGAGTATTAACATTACGGCGTGCGCATTTACACTGTGCCACATCTCTTTAGAGGATTAAATGCGTTCTTGCTAGTAATGACCAAAGAAAGGTTTAAAGCATGACGGAATGTCAATTTTCGCAATCGATATGAAAGAAGTTGCCATGTTTACGAAATCTTTGTAATAATTATTACACTCTTTCGGTATTCTACAGAAAAAGTTTAGCCAAAAGTTTAGTCCATTGAAATTATGTAGTTCAATTATCAATAGCTAGTATTGCTGTGGATTTGGCTCAAGCTACCTGCGCGCTAAGCCGTGACGAGGACGAAGTGCTCGCGCTCGCGTAATGTGGGCACGAGCTGGCTCTGGTCTGGGCGACTAAACCTCGGCCGTTCTTCGGCCCCCTTCTACGTCTATAACTGCATGCGCTTCGTCTGGTCTGTGACTATATAGGTGACCTGAATCGCTCATTAATTATGGTGTGGATACTTCACCCCAGTATTTTGTGCCGGACATAGTAACTAGCTTATATTCGCTATATAGTGACGATGCCTAATTCAAGCTTTAATTAGTAGGCGCCAATAATTCTTAAATGTGTAGTATTCGATCACTCAACTATACGTTTGCGCTATGGATATTGTGTGATGCGAATTTCGTTAGTAGCAGCACGTGTACTACGCAAGTCATAACTCAGAAAAATGCTGTGTGCACGTGCGAGGTTCTCTTCACCGAAAGCAATAAATGATGGACGTCGGCGCTGCATCGCTGGCGATGGTAACGGCGCATCTGCTGAGACAGCCGAAAGTTCTTTATAATTATAGATGCTTTGTCAGTAACGGAGTTAACAATGGCTTGTTCGCAGTTTTGTCTTGCGTCGAGAATATGCCGACAAGTGTTCTGAAAATACTTGGTGTTAGACGCGTACCGCACGTAAGTTGAAGACGTACTAAAGGTGTCTCGAAAACGCCGAAACACAAGAACCAAAGAAACAAGAAATCGGAATGAAAATGACAACAATCGAACCCTACTCTACCGCAGCAATGGGCCAAAGAGCTTCTTTAAATCTTGGTATGGGGCAAAGCCTTATCTGTGTCCCGAAAAGTTAGGAACATATTCTGCGCTTCGTTTTATTTCCTTCAGTCATTAGTCTAGCATGAAATCAGGAGTTTACGAAAATACGGTGAAGTCATATACTTGGCGTACAAATAGACGAGTGCTGTTATCAAAATGTGTTCCTTAAGATTTAAAACTGACATTATTTATTACTTTATTTATTTATTTATTTATTTTTTATCACCATCGTGCCTAGGGAAGCTGATGGAGCATGTAATACTAAACCGACTTCAGGAGTATGCAGAGGAAAGGGAGGTATTTTACGAAACAATGCTAGCTTTCAGGAGCAAACTGTCCACGCGGGATGTAATGATTCAACTCAAAGCAGATATAATTGACGTGCCCAATAAAAGGGGCACAAAACCTGTACTTGGCCTTGATCTACAGAAAGCCTTTGATAATGTCAAACACGAAGCCATATTAAATAATCTGGAGGAAATTGCCTCTGGCAAGAGGATTTACGATTATGTTAGGGATTTTCTAACCGAAAGAACAGCAGAAATAAACCTTGGAGACATCAGGTCTGAAACAATTAAGCTAGGAGACAAGGGCACCCCACAGGGCTCAATTCTTTCCCCTTTCTTGTTCAACTTAGCGTTAAAGAACCTCCCACAATTACTGAAAACTGTGAAAGGGTGAAACATACGCTATATGCTGATGATGTCACGTTATAGACATGCACAGGCAACGATGGGGAAAAAGAAGAAAATCTTCAACAGGCAATCAACATTGTTAAAGAATATGCGGAATGGGCAGGGCTGAAATTCTCACCAAGCAAATCGAAACTTCTGGTAATCTGAGGAACAAAAAAAAAAAAACGCAATATCAATGCTGAAGACATTTTGGTGGAATTGAATGGCACACCGATAACCAGAGTGGACAAAATCAGGGTCTTGGGACTGATAATCCAAGACAATGGAAATAACACAGAAATAATAAATCGCCTTAAGTCAACAATTAACATGACAACCAGGTTGATAAGGCGAATAGCCAACAAAAGACGCGGGGTCAAAGAGAAAAATTTGTGCCGAATTGTTCAGGCTTTTGTGACAAGCAAATTAGTGTACACCATCCCCTACCTCAAGCTAGGGGTGGCAGAAAAGAACAAAATTGAAACGATCATAAGGCACAAAAGCAGCACTGGGGCTACCCCACTGCACCCCGACGGAAAGGCTTCTTAAACTGGGGGTCTACAATAACACCATGGAACTATGCGAGGCACATATAATAACACAGTTAAAGAGGCTCGCCCCCACATCCACGGGATGGAAAATCCTGGGTAAATTAGGACTGCAAGATAGAATCCCGGAAAGAAATGCACAAGTAAAACTGCCGACTGAAGTAAGGAACGCACTTACTATTAAACCGCTACCAAAAAAACATGCACTCTGCTTTCATGAAGGCAGGAGAAAAGCAAGAGCAAAGGCCCTTGAGGCCAAGTTAGAAGGCTCTGAATACACTGTTTATGTAGACGCGGCGAAATACAAAGGAGGCAACTTTTTGCTATTGTGGGCGTGAACGACTCGGGTAAAACATTAATGGCAGGTTCAATAAAAGCAAACTACTCAGGAACAGCGGAAGAGGCGGCTATCGCCATGGCGATGGTCAGCACCAAAGCGGTTACCATAATTAGCGACTCCAAATCTGCTATAAACAGTTTTGCGAGGGGCATGATCTCCTGAAACAGAGTGAATTTTAAGATATAAAGACTGGAACCAAAAAGAGGTGGAATTAATATGGGTGCCGGCACACTCGGGGAACAAAGGAAATGAGTTGGCTCACAGTAGAGCTCGAGGTTATGTCAGCCGAGCAATGAGCCAGGTTGATTCCTCCAATTTCTCGAGAGATGCACTAATCTCATTTCATGACTACACTAATCACTTTAAACTAGAAAGGCGGTATATCTTCCACCAGACAAGAAACTAGACAAAAGGCACGAAATAATCTGGCGTCGGCTCCAGACGCGTGCCTTCTTCAGCCCTTCTAAATTAGCGCACATGTACCCAGCAGAATACAATCCAAATTGTAAACACTGCAGCGAAATAGCAGGATACGATCATATATTATGGAGCTGCAAAAAAGCGCCGCCACCAGCGGACCTACTACCAGTCCCTTCTTTAGAGCGGTGGGAGGTTATACTGGTCAGCTCAGACCCGTTAACGCAAGTTCGGGCTACTGAGTGGGCTCAAAAGGTCGCCGAGAGCAACGGACTTGAGGCCATCTAAGTGTAGCGCCCACAAATCGCTCATTGCTGACAATAAATGTTTTCCACTCCAAAAATACTTTATTTATAAAGGAAGGTAAACTTCATTCTTTATCAAAATTGTCCGTGGTGTTTCAGAATGCTTCCAATATATTTCTTGTATTGTTTCGAATGCGAATGCGTTCTCGTGGCGTCTTTGAATCCGCTCTATATTCGTTTCCCTGGTTTAGAGCGTGAACCAGGCAAAGTAGAAGAAGATTTGCGGCTGCCATGACCAGCGTTTCTTTCCTGAAGAATGTCCTTTATCTCTGCATTGTAAGTATAATATTGAGGAGGTTCTTAGGAATTCCGTCAGCGGACGACGTCTCAAAACGACCGTTAGACAGTAAAAAAACAAAACAAATTCGGCCAGTAGAGGCTCTGCACTATCGCTGTTCTGTCGTAGCTCTATATAACGCGTATTTCTTGACGAAAATGTATTGTTCGTTTCCAGCGGCGACCCGGAGATTCAGCCAGCACTGAATGTTTTAGCGGGGTTAAATTTTTAGATAACCAAGCTCGGAGATAACCGAAAGTGAGTGTTTAATACCACATTCCATCCAGAGCGCCGAGAAAGGCAGCGTTGGAAGAATACATCAAGATGCACAGCGCAGTATTGGAAGCATTTCTCTGCGCAATCATAAGCGGAAGTAGAGTTAGGTATTAGATTGGTTGCTGCTGCCAGGGGATGGTATCGAAACGCTCCCAAGATACCGAACGTTAGCGCAGTTGCCCTGAAGAATACTGTTATTTTGAATGTCAGAACATGATCACTAGTGTTACGGCCGTTTGTATTCACCCCGTCGAAACTAGGCAGCAGAAATAAGCTTCGAGCATTCTAAAAAAAAGTTAGGATTGGGTTTACCTAAGCAGTGCTGCACGAAAAGGGAACGAATTGAATAGTATTGCTAGCGCTCTAATTAGTTCCGGCAGAGACACGTTTTCAAGATTCCGGTATGATATCCGTTGTTGGCGTGCTTGGAACTACTTCACTGCAACCAATGCGGGGAAAGATAAACTCGGTTGTGTTAATGACCGGCCGGTTTGATTTCCAATGTATAAATGTCTATCTTTTTTTCATCCCTATTCGGCTACAAAAGGAGCTTAATTGCCATTCAAGGTTTTTAGAGAAAGTTTGCAGACCTTTGTTGCGTTTATTCACTCACTTTAAATAAGATATTCTACCACAACAGGCTCTGCAGAGGATGATGCAAAACGGACTTAGTCATACACAATGGGACAAAATAATATTATTTCTTAGTAGAAAACATTTAGCTTCTGTAATTTATCTCTAAAACTGCTAATCGGGGGTTATGCTGCTTCGCGGACTATACTGGCACATGTAGCTAACAATGAGGTTAGCAGCTGCTTGTTGATTTCATTTTGCTGAAGCCATTCAGCGTGCGTTCACTAATTTGTTTTTGATCGTGACGTCATGCCCAAATGTAGTTAATGTTGCTTTTATGCGTCAGTGGTTGTCGCAATAAACGTTTAGCAAATGCACAAAATTTTATTCCTTCATGTTTCAGGTTGTCAACGCTTTTCTGTTTTTTAATTATGTCTCCGGAAGATACAGACTCATTGCAAGTAAGAATGTTTATTCAATTATCTTCCGGATATCACCTTGCGCTATTTTCAGGAACGAGGAGAAATATTCTGGAGAAAAATTATGAATAGTTACATGCACAAATGACTTCAGCTAGCAAATAAAATGGAACAAATAGAGTTATCAATGCTATTCAATGAGCATATGTTAATAAAACGCAAACAAGTATCATATGGAAATAATTCAATATTGCCTTTAGACGCAGGGGAGGCGTGGGAGCGGTAAATATGCTCGAGGCTGTGCATAATCAAAGATGACATTTATGCTCGTAGCGTCCAGGTGGAAAGGGGATTAGCAACACAAATGAGAGGTGTAATAGAGGCGATGAGCTTTAGAGATATCTGCATAGTAGTCGTTGTGCCACGACGGCAGTGCGAGGCGCAGTATAGTAGGGATATTGGAAATTGTCTCCATAACAAAAAAAAAAAAAATGGAGTTGAGAAAAGCCTGTAAGGAATAAAAAGCAGAAAGCAGCTGTTCAAGATCAGATCCGGATACCGGATCTGTCGAAAGACGGTAGGAAACTTTGCTAAGCATCACGGATACGAGGCAGCCGCACTTGGCGAAGACTGGTTTAATTAGAGAGCGAAGACTGGTTCAAATGGAGAGAAACAGAAGGTCCTTTTTGGCTTCAAGCGATCTTACAGCATAAATATTACTGATAATAGTGTATCGTAGTTGACGACTTGAATCCAACTGAGAGTGCTCGCGTCTTAACACTTCATGGCGCAGTCGATTTCCAGGTTCTCAATTAGGCTTTCCGAGTACCACCATATGCACAGGCAGTTTGCCTAACAACCATTTTCGAAATACGCCAAATGATAATAGGCGTCTGTTCGGGAATTTCGCAGTCATAATCATGGAACCAGGAAGGTCTCTCAGTGATTTACGTATTTGCACTGCATTCCTTAGGTGTGTTGCACTCACAAAGCAGATGAGCTTTTGTCGGGACATCAGAGATGATGTTCTATATCGTCGCCCACAGTAACGAAATCAAGATAGGTACATTGGGTTATATGGGCCCTTTGGTTTTCTCCCTGTCCCTTGTTCTGACAGCGGCTTATTATCGCGGAAAAAAATATTTCGCTTATCGCCCAATCAGAAGTGCCTTAATTTCTAGATTCATTTGCACACGCACAATCTTTAATATAAACGTGTAGGCTATTACACCGCGTTGAAGACCGCAGGCCCCAAATATAAAGCTTCGCTTAAGTAAATCGTACAAACGAGACTTCGTGGACTAGGACCAGAGTGTCTCACTCAGGATACAAGGTTCCTGCGGAGTCCAATTCCCTCAACACTCCCATAATAAATGAGTAGCCTGAATTTGCTGCTCTTGCCAAAGTGGCCACATCATCTGACCACCTTATGCCACACAACCCGACGGCCAAACAGCGTCTGGGAATATCGGCTGCACCTGAAACAATACCGATTATATTTGCTTACAACGAAGGCACCGAGAGCACTGACTTGGACTTCCTGGGGAACCAATCTTCAATGCCATCGCGTGGCCGTCCCAGCTTTTGTCCGTAAACGATCAGATGCGTTGCACGACCAGTTACAATAGAGTTATAGCCCTCAGTCTCAGTTTTCCAAACCGCTCTGGTACTGTCATCATGCGGAAATGAACACAATCGCCCACCAACAACTTAGATGTTTTATGTTTCCCCTTATTGCGACTTTCTTTTTTTTTTTTTGCGTACTAATCGTACTCATATTGAATGCCAGTGGAGTTTCGGCCCGCGTTTTTGGAAACAAAGTGCGGCGGCCAGTGCCCTATTATCTCCTTCTCTCTCAGGGGAGGGCTGGGTCTTCGACTTGCTGTTTGGCATCGAAACAGCTCTCAACTATTTGAGCGACCTCTTCATGCTGGCAGCTCTGCAGAGAGTGGTGGGTATCCCTGTTGCGTAGTGCCCTCTACTGGAAGGCACATCAGTACCGCCCATAATCGAAATATTCGCTGCTGAACACTAGTTTGCGCTTTTCTTCGCCAGATTTTTTAATGGTAGCGGAATATTCGCAGCACATGTGTAATACGTTCCTAATAATCTAAGTCATAATACTTTAATATGATAACGTCAGCGTTTTAATCAGAGCTGAGGGTAGAGAAGTGTAGCTATGTAGTTGGCAATAGAAGGAAAGTGAACGAACAGCCGAGGTAATACCATAGGTAGAGCTCAGTGCAAGTGCTCAGGATTTTGGCAGAACAAATCACTTGTTTATCGTACCAGTTTGGAGTTGAGAGTAGCTAATGTGCTAACTACACTAAGCGTTAAATGCGAAAATCTCGTATGCCGACGTAAAATGTGTTGTCTTACTGAGCCTATTTAAACGTTTTCAATTATCAATGACGCTAAAGACGGTGATGTCCGAAATAGTGCAGTGTGTGTGAACGACGCACACCTCCCCCCATAAAATCCCCCTTCAGTCAAAAAAAAAAAAAAAAAGAAAAAACAAGGAGATCCCGACTGGGTTTTCACTGCTTTCAGCTACATAACTCTTCGAAAATAAGCTCCTCAACATGACAACGAAAGAAAAATCAATATTATTTTAGCAATATGGCCAAATTCGGGCTGCTCAGGACACTACCTCGTTACCTACCTACCTACCTACCTTACCTACCTACAACCTACCAATCCCGGCCCCGTAGGGCCAGGAGAAACCACTCTCCCTCCATAAGTCTAGAAAGGCATTGTCCTCATAATATGAAAACGTAATCTTGAGTTGGTTAGGTGTCCACTCAAAAGTATAAAGCTCCTTCCTATCCCCAAAACCTAACCTAATTTGTGAGCCCTTAGCGTCACGGACGTTTTCACCTTGAACAACATTGTCAGAACCAGATACTGCGCCTTTCCTTTCCTGTAAACTAATGTACAATATACAAAAAATATGAGAACATTATCTTGACTTGGTTAGGTGTAGCTGTCCACAATCTCTGACGTCATTATGGAGTGCGCAGCGTGTGCCACAGACTTGGAGTACGCCAAGTTCAAACCAAGGCTAACCTTAGGGACCACAGGAGTCTTTTTGCCGTGTACATAATAATGATAATAATAATTAGTTCACAGGAAGGGGAAGGCGCAGTAACTGTCACGCTTGCTCTGTGGACACCCGAACTGCGCCGTATGGGAAGGGAGGAGAGTGGGAATGAAAGTGGAAAGAGAGAAAGAAGAGCCGTAGTGGAGGGCTGTGGAGTAATTTCGACCACCTGAGGATCTTTAACGTGCGCTGACATCGCACAGCACACGGAAGCCACTTAAATTGGTTCACAGGAAGGGAAAGGCGCAGTAACTGTCACACTTGCTCTGTGGACACCCGAACCGCGCCGTAAGGGAAGGGAGGAAGGTGGGAATGAAAGTGGAAAGAGAGAAAGAGGAGCCGTAGTGGAGGGCTACGGAGTAATTTCGACCACCTGGGGATCTTTAACGTGCGCTGACATCGCACAGCACACGACGCCTCTCCGTTTCGCCTCCATCGAAACGCAGCCGTCGCGGTAGGGTTCGAACCCGGAAACTCCGGCACAGTAGTCGGGCGTCTTACCACTGCACCACCCCGGCGGGGCAGAACAAGGTCCTGTGATTAAAAAAAGGAGAGGAGTAAAGTACTACAGAGTTCTGTACAATTGACCTTCGAATAGTAGACAATTTCAAGACCATTAGCAGCTAGTCTGTTTGCTTCTGAGCAAATAACACAGCATTTCAGTATATCACCTGCACCGCGCCGTAAGGGAAGGGCTGAAGGTGGGAGGGGAAGTGGATAGACCGTCTTTGTCATGGGGAGCTTGGTTGTGCCGAGGATCGTTCAAGGAGAACTAAGAAGGAGGAGGAAGAAGGCGCACTCACAGATGGCACCACCAGCTGTTAACCTGTCCAAAACAGATTCAGATAGCAGGCGTGATTTCATTCAGAGATTAACATCTTGGATTAAAGAACTATGGTGCCAGCGGCACGTTAGATAACAGTGATTGTAACACTGAAAGAAACAGTACCGTGAGCCATGATGCAACTTCTCATCATAGCATATACTTATTAAAGGTGACAAGTCTAAGTTGCCACAACACACACCCGAAATATTTGTGTCCATTCTTAAATCCTGCTTCTCTAGCGCTAGCACAAGCGAGGACTTGATTTCGCAATTACGAGATACATGCCCTAGAAAAAAATATACATTAGTTTTATAGAATACGGAAAATTAAATTATCTTGAAATACATTGCCGTGAAGCCAGCTTAGGGAATAAGGGGTTAGTTCAATTCCATATAGAAGTACACATGCTAACAGTAAAAAGGGATTCAGCGAGTTATTACAAGAGTTTGTAAATTTGTTAACTCACAAATGCTTTTCCTATATCGGCATTCATAGCGAAGGCTATTGACTAATGCTAACCTTTTGCCTCCTTTCAGGTGGAGTTTGACAAAGAAGTGAATATTGAAGACCGAAAGAAAGCCGCTGTAAGTGAAAATCATGAATTAGCATTAGCTCACGGTTTCCGGAGATATGTAGGCTCTCGCCAGGGCGACGTTATAGCTGGACGGCAGTGCTCACAGAAATTTGCATGTTTGATGCACATACAAAATCTAAGCAAAGAAGAGGCCGTATGCTAGAGACCACGCAAGAAGAATTTCCTCGTTACTAATGTTGTGAAAACCAGCTTATATTTGCACAGGCCTTTGCGATTTCTACGTAGTCGTTATTGTCGCTCGTACTCACAAGGGATACCGGAGGTTCAAATACAAGAGAGCCAGAGATGAAATGACAAGTAAAGAATGCTACCGCGCATTTACTGCCGCTCGCAGCTACGTTTACAATATTGGGTACTTCCTTTTCTTGCTACTGCATGGAAGACACGATTTTGGTGAGGCTACTGGGCGCGGAGCTTCTTTAACTGTCTACATTTTGTGAAACAGTTTGGTGCACCTGCGCTTCTCAGCCTAGAGCATCATTTTTATGTCTCCGCACATCTCGATATTTGCTCCAGCTTGAAATCATGGTAATGTTTGTAAACAAAAGTAGGCATGTTTTTATTTACAATCACTACCCACCCTTTCCAGTCTTTGTGTTTCTGCCTAGATAGCGGTACGGTACGATGCCGCAGTTGATGTCTTAGACTCTTTAGAGAAAACACTGTAATACATACTAAAACTTTTAATGTTCTGTTAATTCAAGCCTACACTGCGGGCTTCGCTAGTCATTGTGGGTGATCCTGCCGCAGAAGGCGTGTTGATAACTTGTTTATTTTGGGATGCTTGCAGGAAAGCTTGGAAACGTTTTTCATTATGTTATGCTCCATCGTGTTTGCTGTAAAGGTAAGGCTGGGTGTCACCCGTTAATAATTATGGGGGTATTATTAACGATGCGCCCTTAACGGTGCGCACACTCCCAGACACCCTTTGAGTGAGTGGGGGTAGCTGTTCCGGTCGCAAAGGAGATGCCCTCGACCTGCGTGGCAAGCTCAGCCGGAATTCAACTACCTTGTGGTGACAGAAGGGGGTGGTCGTTTGGTGCCCAGCGGTCGCCGGTTCAAACCAGAGAAAGGATCGGAGTCAGAAGTAACAAACAAAACACAATTTATGCACAGCAAGAGACGATACAAAGGAATACACAATATCACTTGAAATACATAGACGAGAGGTTCACAGAATACAAACGCTAAGCATGCAAATACAGAATGATTCTATAACACAGAGGCTTTACAACAAATCAAACACGAGAGAGTTACATATACAAACACCAAATTGTTCACCGGGCACTGTTGCAGTCCGACGCCTCAAGAGTCACGATGTGGCCGCCATACGAGACGAGCGCCGCTCCCTTGAAAGTCCGTGGGCTTGCCAGCAGCGGGTGATCCCCGGGAGTCCAGCCGAAACACAGGCGAGCACGTCGCAAAACACTGACGAACTGACTGACTCATCAAGCGGCGCGGTCTCTTTAAATAGGGCGCGCCGCGTCTGTTTGTTAGCACGCGTCAAAGCTAGCGCGCACACACACATAACTTCGCTGGTTATAGCTCCCTCTTCTCCTCCAGTCGAGCCGCGCGTCGTCATTGGCCAGGTCCCATAGAACTTTCTCGAAAGGCCTGGCACATTCCGGGCCGATGAACCACCGTCCTCCCCGGGCAATGGGAAAGAGGGTCACGGCAACGCGTACAAAGCTACGCGCTCTCCCGCGCGGGGAAGGGGCTTTTCTCTCCATGCTCTCCACGCGACGCCGCGCGCGCCTAGCGCTGTACCGGCTTGATGAAAATGGGCGCCGATTTCGTGACACTGGGATACCACGTCTTTGTATTGATGTACATTTTCTGCAACAGAGTGAGGCAGGATATTATCCGCAGAGGCATGACTCTCTTCTTATGTTCACCAGGCAACAATGTTTATAAACTGTGATGCGTGCAGAATTGTATTTCGTGAAGAATTACTTCATGTTCTGTCTAAAGAGCAAATATCTCCCCTTTATTTAGTATGGTTCACGTTCGATACATCTCAGAAACAGACAAATGTCAATAGAAGATTGGTTCGTTTTTGTGGGGTTTAACGTGCCTAAGCGACTAAGGCTATGAGAGACGCCGTAGTGGAGGACTCATGAAATTTCAACCACCGGGAGTTCTTTAACGTGATCAATAGAAGAGGAAGATCAGAAACCTCGCCTGTGATAACGTGATAGAGGTGCTCTTGATTTGTTTCAACGCTTGAGGAACAAGAGCAAATTTGTAGATGAAAACGCCGCTTATGACACTTTTTGTTTGGAAGAGGAATCGAATATATACCACGAGGTTACATTTAATAGGATATGTCTGAAAGCGGGCACATCCTCAATACAAAGAGCGACAAGAGCGCATCATAACCACAAAGCCCCGAATTCCGAGAAACATTTGGAGAATGAAAAACTCCTGGTAACTCTGACACGCCATGAAGGAACTAGAATGCTTGGCCATAAATATTGCACAGGTGACAATGACATGTGCCAGAAGTTTTTGGAAGCAAACAGCCTACCAATGACACGAGAAAGTGAGAACTGGGCCTTGTTCGCATCGTAAGAAGGGTTTAGCACGTCGAAAGCAGCAAGCAATGGTGTTAATTTGAGCAATTATCAGCCATCTCTGCAGTCTGGCATGGTTGTGATATTTCATGCCTTGTGTATAAATGGTGTTAAAATACATGTTGTTACCACCACCTCTTTCATGGAAGGGGGAAAGGGGGGGGGGCAGCAACTCTACTTGCTTTATTCTGCAGTACGTGTTAGTTAGAGCCATGTTGAAGGTGTGTGGTTAGGCCAAAGCTCAGCCTAGTCAGCGATTTGCGCCTGCAATAAACGATATAGACAAATGAATATGAAGGCGCATCTCAATAACATGTATTGCTATTTTACGCATTCTAAGATTGGATTTTTCTTTCGAGTTGCTAACATAGCTCAAATAACCAAGGTTTTTTGATACCGGGAACAACGCTTTAACCTGTCATGGCAAATGTGCTTCAGTGGCTGTCGCATGGAATGCAAATATTAAAAATTGTGGCTTTTTTTTTGGTTTTTCGGGGGCGACTATAAATTCGACTGGGATGAGGGCACGTAACTGATAATCATCTTCTACAAGACATCATAAGTTGGGCTAGAAGTTCGTTTATATTATGACAGAAAATGAATTCCACAACATGTTTACGATCATCGGACTAATAAGTTATGTAACTGATCCTCATAAGTTTCATAAGCGGAGTGAACGACTGCTTTATCCCAGGCTAGACAAAGCAGCCGAACTGATCCTGTGTAGGGCCAGAAATTGCAGATTGAATGTCAATATTGATTCCACAGTTGAATGCAGCTTCAGTTGACAGTGGGCAAGCACGTGCAATCTTTTCTGGGGTGACAGGACGAGAGCATATTTTCTAACTGAATATCTATGGTTAGGTGAAACCATAGCTCGGATGAAGTTGTAGACTGCTTAAGACACTGCTTCCAAGAAACACCTAAAATATTTACAACATCTGCGATCCCTGGAGACCTAAAATACTGCGTGACGTCTGAAATATGCTAACCACTTTTAGCTGAGACGTTATGCTCTGAAAGTACGGCAATTTATACTTCAATGCAAAAGCTTTCCTTGCGGGGTTGAAGAGTTCCAATTTGCAAGACGTTAAGTGGATGACTGTCAACTGAAGGACATGAGGCTATTATAAAGCCTTGGATGTGCGTAATTAGAGTAGAGCGTGGAATAGCTATTCAATAGTGGGACAAGCAGCGAGCAGATGCATAGGTAGGTTTTCTCCTTTCATCTGTAGTAGATAAGCCAGTGCGCATCTACTCCGAAGTTACAGAGCAACTTGACCGCAAAAAGCGTTGCATCGCAGAGTAGATAGCGTGCCTCTTTGCTAGCATTCCCTCCGCTAGCGGACATCTTGTCTCGATTTGCTGTTCCCTAAAAGGATAAGTTCATCGTGTTGTCATTCATGAATGTGGTGGTTGTCGTAAATGCACCGGCATCCTGAGACAAATCTCGCACTCACTGTGGCGAGCGACTCTTTGGGATAAGATTGCAGATATTTAAAAGAATTTTTGTGATTTTCAAAAGTTATGGCTATATGTTTCTAGCCGAAATGTACCCTCGGGATCAAAAGTGCTCATCTCGGGCAGCAGTTTGCTCATTTTTGATGTTTAGATGTGTCGCAGGGAAAAACGGGGCTTTTATTATGGCGGCTTCATCTCGTGCGCCAGAGGTGGCCATAAAGAAATTTCATTGTCTTCGTTATCATATTCACGTAAATGCGTTGTTTTTAATACATAAGATTATTATTCTTTCGAGAAGTAGATCCAGAAGTAGAACTATCCGTGTCCCGTCTGGTTCTTAACTGAACGAAAAAATTAGTTATTTAGCTACAAGGGGGTTGCGCAATAGAATTAAGTACATAATACAGTCCAAACAAAGATACTTTAAAACACAGTCAGCAAAGCAATAACGATATAGAAATTCGTTTGAACGAATTTTCATATTATTAATGCACGAAACAAGCAGAATAAGAACCGTACATTTTTCATGTTGTCTATTAGAAGATCATACATTATCCCCCTTTCATTACGGATTCATATCTTCGGAAACTGATCATGATTGTTGGCAGGCAAAGCCGCGGCTTTCAAGCATCTGTTTCAATTAAGCGACCAATATAGAGACTGGTGTCTTAAATATTTAGATAGTACATTGACATTAATTGCGTATAATTGGCTGTGTTTTTAAATGTGTTAAGTATAATCATATTCTGAATACAGACTGCCTGAAGACTAAGGATACGAAGTGATGTATTGGCTTTGTGCAGAATATTCTAAATTGTGCACAGGTAAAAAAAAAAAAAAATCTGACGGAAAGAAATGACAGTGAAGTTCATAAAAAGTCGATATGAACTTTAGAGGCTATATTTATGAGGCATTTCGGGTGGCGCCAGAGCATTGATTGCGCGAAGCACGTAGTTGTGAGCTATTAAATGCGACGAGGGGGCAATGTCGCTACTGCTGATGGCGGAGTCAGCCACGTTGTGATTTCTACGATTGTATGCTGGGTTCTTCCGTCACACGCTGCATTCATGGCAATTTATACCGAAAGAAAAGGAATTTGAATAATGAATCCTCATAAAATATAGCCACAGGTAGTGCATGCATAGAACACTTTAACCAATATGTTCATACCCGCGAAAATATTCAGCGGAAAAAAGTTACAAGGGTTCAACCCTGCTGAACCAAATATTAAGCGAAAGCATTAGCTGCGGGTGACCAAGCGTTCCTCTCTTTTTCTTCTTCCTCAGCCCACATATAAAGCCCCGATTTAACCAAGCCGTATGAACGTGACTTAGTGTCCTATAGGGATAACTGGTTCTGACATAACCGTCCCATGTGCAACGAGAGACCCAAGTTGGCAGCTCCTGCCAGCCCCCTGTGGTGTGACGTCACAGCGTCACTTGGGTAAGACGCGGCTACCGACCGCGCTATGCTGAATGCTCGAAACCTTGAGTAGTATTGCTTTCGCAATAAAATAATGGGAACACTTAAGCACCTCCTTTAATGGTATGGTGCGATACCTTAGGCTATCAGCGCACATATAGAACTCCGCTCTACCCAAGATGTATCAACATGCCTGCGTGGCCTAGGCGTAACGTGAACGCAAAGCTACATCCTGGCAGACTGATTCTGATATCACCTTCCCAGGGGAAAGGAGAGGCCTGAGTTAGCAGCTGCGTCAGGCGTAATATCACGAAACCTACGTCTAGTTAGTGATCGGCTATGTCAGCTGCCTGCCAGCATCCTGCTCGTGATGTTTCGCTAACACCAACCCCGGCGACCGCCAACTCCTAATTTTCTATTCACGAGGCATTTAACGCAATCTAATTAAAAAAATGCACCGAAAGTAATGTTATCCCCCCTGAAAAGATGTCAGGGCTCATGCCCTTTAAGTACAGTGGCTGACAATGTGTTTTAGAGATAAGCATGTCATCCATAGAAGAATTTTCATGACAACGCGAGAATGCTAAAGCTTGAATAAAAATTCATACATTGCTGAGAAATGACTAAATATACTAAAGCGAAGAGCTTTGTATTGAAAGGGATGAATGTGTTATAAGTCCATACATCCATATATCCATATCGAGTTATCCATATATGTTATAAGTGAGTGTTATATGAGATGTCAGAGGGCGATACGCTGAACGGTAGCCATCTAAGTATGAAAGACAAATACAATGAGGGAATATTAGCCAGTAGGAAGTAATGGAAGGCTCAGAATAATAGGAGAATATCGAAAGAGCAGTTTTAGACATTAATAATGACATTGGTATTCAGAGGAGAAGTTCATTATCGTCTAAAATGGCACTAACAAACATAATGGGACAAAGAGAGTATATTTATTCAGTGTATTTGCAATGGGAATAAAAAAACCTTTAAATAATACTGCGTTTTGAATTGCAGGCAAACTGCAGATTTTTTCTGCCACCAAACGTTAACATTGAGGTAACCATGGAAGAGTTAGTGGAATACAACTGAAGGTAAAGTGGCTTTCCCCCTCAAAGTATCCCGCCTCCCTCGCTCAAAATGGTGTCGCTGCAAAAGGATATTTAGCATACCAGTGCGGGCAAAAGCAAAGGGAGCATGCTATTTGCTTCTCAAAATTTTCACGCGGTGCATAACTGAAACTGGCAGACGTACTATGTGCGAACCAGTAGTAGACGCCAGTGCCCTTTCACTGGGATAAATATTGTTTTCTTACCTCCAGTGCAGAAGGCGTTATTTTAATTTGAATGGAGAAGCGTGTCCCGTTTACTTATGTTCGTTCCTGTACATTGCACACTTCTTCAGGACAAGAAGTTCGCTATCAGAGAATAAAACGTATTTAGGAAGTTTATTTCGTTTTCGTGCTGTATGGATGCTTGAAGCAGCCTTTCAATATTTTCTGAAGTTTAAATCTTTCGTTATACTTATGATGATTAGGTTGCTATTGATTATCATGCATGCTACTCTGTTTACATTGCTTGCAGCACGCCTTTCGTAATAGTAAAAAAAGTGCTGCAATTCGGATAGGTGACAAATTGGTCGTTTCGCAGCTTGGCATCCTCTACGGGATATACCAGCTCTACAGCAACTGGGACGAGAAGCTGGCAGAATTAGGAGGCCCTATCTACCCGTTTCAACAGGATCCTCCCAAGTATGCTCCGAGTCAGGCCTACTTCTTCCAAGCCCAGCAGCAGTTTCCGAGAGTGCAGCAACCGGCTATGTTTGGACCACAAACGTTTGCAGCTGCACCCCCTACATGGGCACCGCAGTCATGGCCACCTGGCGCCCAGCAGCAGCAACCGTTTACCGCTGGCCCGGGCAACGTCGCGTACGCGTACGGCAGCATGCCACCCCAAGGAATGGCGGTACCCGCCATTGGAGTTCCTGAGCTTCCTGCGCCTCTCGAGCAGCCGCCGCCACTTGTGGGTGCGAGGAAGTCCGGACAGCTGGCGCTCAAAAAACGCTGACGCTGAGCGGCAGGGGAGCCACCGGACCCATTTATTTGTTTGCCTTAACAGACCAGCATTCTTTGCCGGCGTCTATATTTCCCTACGCAGAATTCACAATAAACTAAGATATTCAGCCACATGTCGCTCATTCTTACTGCACTGATCATGATGTTTTGAGAATTCTAGACGAGCCTATGGCAGGTGATGTGAAGTTGGAGTTCATTAAATTCACTTCCTAAGCGTCACAGGTGCAGTTGGAAATTTTCCCGACGTCGAGCGGTTTTGCAAATGGATCAGGATGACAGCCCTGCGGACTCCTTTTAAGGTCAGCCTAAATAGCTTCAAGTACGCGTTCTTTATACTTTAATAATGACGTGATTATTCTTCGATATTGGAAGTTTGGTGGTCGGCTACCTGAAAGCATCGTTCATGGCAAGTGTAAAGCAAGAGACGGTACAAAAATCATTACTTTGAAATATTTGAAATCGTCCGCAATAAACGCTGAGCCATATAAGAACTGTCCGTTTTGGGTAGAATATAAAATTCTATGATATCAACAGTGAGCATTCCTTCTGGAGATGCAGTAGGCAGCATTACGAGCGTAGTGTTTTACACGCGCAGTGAAGCGAAGGAAGAAGATTCATTAATCTTCCGGCTAGCACAGAAGCAAAACTTTCGTCGCTTTTTATCGGCACAGATTTTACTAACAAGGCTGCACCTGAGCAACCGTGCTTGCTGGTTTGTTGGTTCATGCTTGAAGAAAAGAAAAACTAAGCATTAGGGCGAAAAAAAAAGAAGAATGGAATGAACACAACCCCAAATGCCCAGTTTCCCAACCGTTTCTTTCTGAAAGCGGAAGCGCAGGCTGCAAAGGTGGGATCTCCGGCACGTGGTAAACTGAAGGTTAGAAAAATGTGTATGAAAATGATGCATTCTTACTGCAGGCCAGGTGAGGCGTGGTAATGGGATAGACCACCAAATTGTGCGGTATGCAATACCGACAACGACAAACACAAGTCAAAGAAGTGAAGACGACAAGATGTCTCTTTACAGAGAACACTAGAAGTGAGGTTTGACTTTAATGTGTTATATATATATATATATATATATATATATATATATATATATATATATATAATGAAAATTATTAAAGATAACGTCTACCCCAAGGTTTTCAACTTGGAAAGAAAAAAATAACTTTATTAACGCACGAAGAAGCTTACGCCGCATGGTAGGGCCGCTCCATTTGGCATCTAAGGCTACAGTGAAAAGGTTTAGCAGAAATATTCGCTCGCATATTAAGGTCCTCCTGATGTTTCTTAGTGCGAGGTTAACTCCAGGTTATGGTTACTTATATTGTCTGCGACTTCACCTTTGCATGCTAGATTGCATTCTTGAAAATATTATTTATCCATCATCGACATCATCTCCTTCTCCTTCAGCACCGCCGAATCACCTACTTGCGAGAGGTGTAAAATTCGCCCCAGAGAGGTATCGAATCATGCTAAGATTACTGCAGCCAATTGCAATTTTCTTCATTAGTTTGGAGTGCAAGTGGAATTTAAAAGCGAACGTTAGCAGCACATCGCAACGTTACACAAATGTCATCGTTAAGTTTACAATTTCTACGTTATGTACAGCGAAAAACATTCATCACAAGCAAAGTGCGAGGCACAACGCTGGCCTGTGTACAACTTTTTCTTGTGTTCCCGTGCCGTCCGCTGGTCTAGTATTACTAGATTTTGACCAACTGACCTAAATCATCACGATGTTAATATCCTACATGTGCCTACAACATTATGGTCAAGAAAGGAGCAGTGGGTTGCCAGGCAGCTTTTGCGACCCACAACTCGTACGGCGCATGTCATTAGGGCCCTGGACTGATTGACCAGCATCTAACACACAGCCAGCACTGAATACTCAATGGGCATAACTAACATAACTAACATAACTTTGACTAGTATGTACAAAATCTTGGTAAAGTTTTACGCTATTTGAACATTCGATAGGAAGTTGTAGTCAAACAATTACTCGAGATTTTGTATTTCAGTTTATAACAGGTAACTTTACGTAATTTGCGTCGATGTATTATTACGGCGCCTAAGTATTCCGGTACATGTTGCCGGAAGAAATTGGTACCCGATAGCCAGCCATAAATATAGTCATAATAATGAGGTAAAGACATATATTGCGTGCTTCATTAGGAGTGTAGCGTCCGGGGCCTAGGCGCACGTTTCCTTAGAGACGTGAAATCTGGGTTTTGTTAGCAGGGACACGTATCTTACGAAAGCAATTATTCAAAAAAAAAAATGCTAGGCGAATGAACGAGGCTGCTTTTACAGGGCCCAGAATAGGCAATAGGTTAGCGCTGCATATCAGCAGGTGGTAACAACACATCAGGTAAGGTAGCCAAAGGTTGCGCATAACGCGAGGCGTCTTGCCGGCAACGGCGTAAAGATTTTATTAGCAGTTTTATATCGGTTGAAAAGTCCGGGCAAGTTTCCTTAGCGAGAATTTCATGCCTGCCGCATATATGAGGCTGTTTCACTATAGGTGCGTCGGAAAAAAAGAAGCAACCTGGAAAACAATTACGCATGAAAATGATTACTTATACCCTCCGGCACAACGTTTTGTAGCTATGGAGCGAAAGCTACACAGCCAAAACGCATCAGCTCAAGGTGCAGGGGAGTAGAGTCCCCTCCGAAATTTCGTGGATCGTGCTATAAAATGGATGCCATTACGGAATTGTGAAAGTTATTGATAAATAATGAATATGCTGCAATGCAACTCAACAAAGGTTTTATCATAAGCCAGACTATACACACTGCAGGGCGAAGACCTCTCTCATACTCCTCCAAATAATCCACGTCTGTGCTACGTGCATCCACTTGAACCCTGCAAACTCCTTAACGTCATCTGCCCACATATCTGCCGCTCTCTGTTACGCGTTTCTTCATTTTATTTGAATCTGTTACCGTTAGCGGCAATAACTGATCCTTTCTTCGCACTACGTGTCCTGCCCACGCACATTTCTTTTTAATTTATACTAAAATAACTACGGTTATTTCTCTGACCCACTTTGCACAGTTCCTGTTTTGTAAGGTAAATCTGCCATTTTCAGTTCGATAACTCTACGTTGTCAGCAACTGAAGTACAAACCTTCGCGTTGGCCTCTACGTTTCAGCCCCACAGGGGAGTACAGGTAATGTGAAACTGTTATATATTCTCATATTGAGCGATACCGACAAGTTGCGATTCATAACCTGCGAATACTGGCCAAATGTGCTTCATCGCAATCTTTTTCTCGTACGTATTTGCTTTTCGTCTGGTCCTGGGGTTAATGCCTGTACTCAGCAGACATATTCACCTACCACTCAGTGCTTGGTTACCAATCGTGAGTTGCCATTCCTTCTTAAGGCTAGTTAGGTAGGTATAACTCTACTGAAATGCCGGCAAGCGACGGTTTAACGTGTTTATGACGCTGGCAAACCGTCGAGATGTGTTATGCACTACTCTGAATTACCCCATTTCGGACCGTTTGTTGTGGATCATATGGCTTGTGCTTTACGAGCGCACACCCGGGCCTGCTGGACGGCCCATAGTTGTTTCCTGATCTATACTCTGAACCGCACTTTGAAATTCAGGTGGATATATCCTGGAGGTAGCTTCGATAGGGTACCTGGCCCAGTCCAATACTATGCGCCATTGGTCCACCGGCTGCTCTGCACATACACTGCACGCACTACTATAGTTGTCTGTGTGAAGCACGTGTAGCGATTCCGGGGCGAGGAGTGACCCGGTCTGTGCTTGCCTTTGGATAACGGCCTCCTCTCGACAGAGTGCCGAGGGGCTATTGCCTTAGTCTTCTGCCCACTAAGTTTAATGCCTACATTTCTGTTTTTTGTTTTGTCTAAGTCATCAATCAATCTATGCAATTCGTTGGCTGTCTTATTTAGCAAGGCAGTATAATGAGCTAATCGAAGAATATTGAGGTATTCATCATCAACCCTTATCCTTAACAGCTTCCATTCCAAGCCTCTGAATAGGTTCTCAAAGCAAGCTGTGAATAGTATCAGGAAGATCGCGTCTCTTTGCCTAACAGTTTTCTTTATCGGCATCACCTCTTTTCTACATTGCGCGGAAGAGGCCTGCCAATTAGCAAAGCTTCGAACCCAGCAGCAGCAAGGCCGAGATGCAGGATGCTACAATCTGCGGCGACGGACTGCAGAATTCTTTCCAGGTGGCCTTACCTGAGTTTGGTACCCTATTTGTCGATGCGAGTTCAGCGAAACACTCTTTCACCGTTATTTCGGTTCGTACCGCGTTCTTCGATGCGTTGTTGACCTGGTCTGTGAAGTTGCTCCTCATGAAGAATCAGAACCCCGACGTTCCAAGCATTCTGAAGTAGTCCATGTGGTCCGCCGAAGCCTTTATAAGCTAGATCGTAGTGACTACTCTTCTGCTCCCCAATTTAATTTTGCGTCGGTCGATGCTTCCCGAACGGGGAGGGGGGTGATGTAGCAAGCGTTGAAGACGACGAAGTCCAGAGGTGTGAAAAAAAAAAAAAGCGCACTCACTCCTAGACTGAGCTCGAATCCTGTTACAAAACCCTTAGCCCTACATCGGACGCAACAGCGAGGGTCCTCGTCTACGCGATAATATTAGTGATGAAGTTACCCGCTTTGTCCCTTAGCGCATACATCTGATCTTTATCTATGCCTAATTCCCTCTTCTTCGCTTTATGGCTGCCACCGTTCTTTAGGGCTTGCTCGTTTTTCTCGATATTCTAATTCGTTATGTCGGACACCGCCTATTACCCTTGAAGGCTCCCCCGTTCTGTCCAATCTGTTGTGTTGGAAGCTTTCATACTTTAGCTTTCTTGTTCAAATCTACCGTCTCCTGCCGCTTACTTCTACCGCGCCCTCACTAACGATATCTCTGACGTTATTGTTCAAGGTCGTCTTCCTCAGCTAAAAAAGAACATCTATTCTGTGGCAAGGTCCTGAATTATTTTACCTTCTTTCTCACTGCTAACTCTTTGATTGGTTCTTCCTTACCAATCTGTTGTGTTGTCCCCTTCAAGTTTAGACGAATTTACGTCTGGACCATCCTGCGGTCACTGCATCATACCTGTCTTATTACCTCTACATCCTGCACAGCGCTACTGCCAGAACACAATATGTAATTGATTTCATTTTTAGCTTCCCGCGTAGGGTTATCCATGTCCACTTCCGTTTTTTTGTTTGCTGGAGAAGGTATGCTTGATTTGCAAGTTATTTGTTTCGCGAACTCACCTAACAAACCCTATCTGCTCTTCATAGTCACCCCGCTGGCTGGTCTCCAGCTTGCTATTTGCCTATAATATCGATGAAGTCTTCCATTAGTAAATTATATGCGGCGTTTTTGTTTTCCCTCTTGACGACTCTACATCTTTGTACAAGCTTTGGACAGCCTGGTCACAGTGACTACAGTGAAAGGCATAGACCTGTAAAACTTTGAATTTATCCCGCTTGTGCTTTATTCGTATTGGCGAGGTGCCCTACTCCCAATTCTCGTCTCTCCATTAAGTGTATAGATAACACAATAAGTTCACACCACTTAGTACAAGCATATGCATCGTTCGGCTTCTAACCTCACTAAGCCAGATGACATCCCACTTCATGCCCGCTAATTCTTTGAACATGACTGCTAGACTAGCCTCACTAGTCTGCCAAGTTCAGCTTCCAATGACGGCCTGTAAGAAGCAGGCTAAAGTTCAGCTTCCAATGACGGCCTGTAAGAAGCAGGCTAAAGTTCAGCTTCCAATGGCGGCCTGTAAGAAGCAGGCTAAAGTTCAGCTTCCAATGGGGGCCTGTAAGAGTGTTTCTTAGCATCCTCTTCTGCGTTAAAGGTCTGACTGACGCCATGGTCAATCGCTTTGCGGGCGCTGGAGACTGAGGATCATGGTGTATTGGAGTATATATAGGAGAGGATCGCCAACTGCTACACCAAGGTGATAAATTGTGTTCTGTTGAGGTAGTGCGTTTTCGAGGGTGTTCATCGGCATCAGGCCGCACCCCGAACTAGTTTATGTAATTCTATCGACAAGCGGATGACGAATGTTTCTTTTTATATAGCGGTGGAGAATAGCGCGACAACAAGATTTGAATAACAGTCATCTTGCGCGAGAGAGGAATGTTCTACCTCTGCGCCACAGCAGGAACCTTGAGTAAAACTGTAGTGTAGTGCATATTTTAAAATCAGTGCACTACAACGTGCAAATTAGATTTTTTTCAATAGGAACGTCTACGATGGTGGTGGTGGTAAAGCTTTAATCTTAAACAGATACAGGACAGGCGTCAACCTATCCGCCTAGATGGCGGCCTGGAGTCCTTGAACCCGTGCGGCGTCTTTGTCCAGTCGGAAAACTCCTAGCTGAATGTCAGGGTGTGAGCTGAACAGTATGGTCTCTCAAAAGTCTTCTGTTTTTGTCTCTCGATTTATACTTTCGCGAAGCGTACCTCTGCTTCCTCTGCTGCGTCTTCGATTATTACCGCTTCATTTCATTATTTGAAGTAATCAGTCGAGCACAAAAAAAAAAGCGACGTATGGAATAAAAATTGCTGTAGCTCGAAATAACACATGGCCTTTAAGTAGAAAAGTGCTATTCCCAAAGTTCGTTCCTTGAGGTCATACACTTATTTTGCTTAGAACGAACGAATAATTGCATTCTCTATAAAAATTTTGTAAGCCTTGGATATCATTCTTACCCACTTCTTGTTTTGTTTCAAATCAGAATCATTTCTAATGACGGCTTTTGATCCGCGCTGCATGCATTTCTTTTGCTTAGAGCGGGCATACGGTAATGTAAAAGAAGATTCACGACAGCTATGGCCAGATTACAGTTCCTGAAACGTATCCTAGACTTGTGCGCTGTAAGTGAAAGGTTAAGAAATTCTTGTAGTTTTCAGTGATGATGCTGTTGTTGACATCCCACAATGGCCAGTAGTATGAACAAAACCCTGTCTTCGGTCCAGGTTCGCCTTTGGCGTCTCGTTCTCTAAGAGCGCGCAGAAAGGTGGTGTTGGACAGGTTAGTCAAGATGCATATTAACAGCATCACGCGCACTTTATTCCGGATGTATGGCTAGACAATGAAATCGTCGTGAGCGTTTGAGAGCTCTGTCGCAGCGCTACCACGTTTACTGGTGCTAGTTGAGTTGTCGGGAAAAAGGTTTTTGATCCGAATGTCGAAACCTGTTTAACGATAACATTGCACTCTGCTTATATCCCGCCGAAATTGCAGACGGCGCAAGCTTCGAACATCCTATGCGGGTGTTATACAGATATTTACTTAAGCGAGATGCAATAACCAGAACAAAACTGCAGAGTGTGGCGACAGCTCTAGTACTTCGTCGGACAGATATGAATTTTTGAAAACTGATACCGCTGAAATGTTCGTTTTAGATGTGTTAGAAATTGCAGCAGAACAATGAATGTCCTGCACGGAATATTCGGGGGACATTTGTGTTCAGGTAGTCCAATTTCTAATATATACCTTTCTCACCATTTTTTCACGCCTTTAATGAAAAACAATAACTTCGCTATAAATTTCTTGATCACCAGTTTTTCGTCTCTTTATTAACTGACGCAAAACAAGCGATTCTACCGCAAAATGAACTGCAGAGGATACCGCACAAGCGGGTAGAAAAAAAAATTAAGAAATTGGAACAAATGTAATGGTCATCGTAAAGCAGCAAAAGATTAAGAGTATTTACAGTTATCCTTAAAGGAGATACTCTGGGGTGCTGCAGCTTCGCTGGCCATTGTATCGCGCCTCAGATTATCAGTGGCTGCGTGCTGATGTTTGAATTAACTATCCTTTTATTCCACTTTTAGCAAAAAGCCGCGCACCGAGTGCACGCACGCACTCTTTACAGGTCGAGTTGAGGAAGGTGGTGAAGCGTGGCTGTTCCTGGCCCTACGGGGCTGGGACGGTAGGTCAACGCCGCTTGCGGTGGGGGCTAGCCAGCCACCGCGAAGTTTATCTGTTGTAGGCAGTAATTGCACCCGCCACTGCTTCTGTGGTGGACGACGGCTGTTGTTGCGGCACGCGTCTTTCTCGCTCTCGTCTTTTTCCTTTCTTCTCTATTTTCTCTTCTGCCCGCACGAGGCAGCGTAGGTGGCTCAGCTACAGAGCCAGTTGTAGGCCTGTGCATTTTTGTTTCATTCTTCCTTCAGTCGCAACAACAAAAACCATCGGTGCCTTAGGTTCCGGCGCCGCGTTGATGGTACGCAAGTCGGTAAAAGCACGACACAGCAGAGCTTATGTTTATAAGCTTCCACAACACCTGGTAGTGACCTCAACCCATGCATGCAATTGGAGCCGACAGAAGGCATGCATTTGAGGAATATACGAAACGCACAGACGAGTAGAAGCTCAAGGTTGAGCAAAAATAAAGGAAAACTCAAAGGAGGCATTACTGCATAACGTTCTGCAACGTTTTGTGAACCGTTTTACAAAAACATCTCCCGCCCTATGCAAAGGCTAGTTTGGGTGGAAATCGCGGACAAAGCTTGCGCGTTGACCCTGCGTGCCTACTAAGTTTCACAGTGGTGCTTACCTGGTTTGACCGCACACGGTGAGAAATGAGAGCAGTCTGGTTTCTATACGAGACACCAGCTTTCCGGCAAAGGGCGGTGGTCGCGCCACCTGCCTAGTCGCGCGTATTGCAGCGTTCGGCTTGAGTGCTTTCTTTCATGTCGCTTTCCTCCAGCTACGCAAGATCGCGCGCCCAGTGCCCTTTGTACCACCACCACCCTTTGCCGAAAAAAGGCGTCTGCGTCTTTTCTCATCATACGCGGTCAAACCAGGTAAATACCATTATCATACATGCTATGTACGTAACAAAAGGACCACCAACGGGCAAGCTTTGTCAGCCGTTTCACCGTAAACGATCGAGCATCCAGGTGATGGGGTCGAGTTTGTCAAAGCGGTTCAGATAAATTTGCAGAACGCTGAACTTAACCCTGTTAAACCACATTTTTGGTTACAACCCAAACATTAATGTCAGAAACATGCATTTTGAGTGATCGCGCAATAAATTAGAATCCTCGCGTGAACGTACTTTTGGAGTACCGGAATATTGACAATTTATAGGGCATTCGTCCCATTCCCTTTGAGACACCCCCTCGCGAAAGATAGTGCAAGCTCACCGCTCTTTTGTAGCGAAAGCAACCTTACACCAGGTTTCAGCTCGTCACGTATGCCGTGGCCGCGGCCACGAATGACCTTGAACAGCTGCGCCCAGCAACTGCTTAGCCGAACTCCGCCAAATGGCACCTTAGATGGGCGCCGCGCCGCTGCCGCTAGCTCCCGCCAGATGTGTAATCTGCGGGTAGAGGAGGGGAGGTGACCCTTCTCTGATATAAACGCACTTCACCTCAGTGAAATCTAGAGGTGGCAGGTGGTGAAGGGTGGCTGTTCCTAGCGCTGGGACGGTAAGTCAACGCAGCTTGGGACGGAGGCTAGCCAGCCACCGTATTTGTATCTGTTGTAGGCCGTCATTCCACCCGCCACCGCTTAGGTGGTAGACGACGGCTATTGCGGCGCACATCTTTCTCTCCCTCTTCTTTTTTCTGTACTTTTTCTCTTCTGTCCACACGCGGCAGCGGAGCGGCTCAGCTACAGAGCCAGTAGCAGGCCCGTGCATTTTTTTCCTTCTTTCTACAGTCACCGCAACAACAACAACAATCTGGACGTTATGGATAGCACTAAAGAGAGGCAACAACGACAGAACGAAGCTAGAAAGAGACGACGCGCTCAAGGGACAGCAGAAGAATGCGCTGCACGACTCGAGAAGCATCGTAACGAAGATGCAGCTAGAAGAAGTCGTTCTACTTCCCAGAACTACGTCCCCAGCACTCGGTGCGGACGCATCAAAATATGAGGATTGGGCCAAATTGCTAATTCAAACCAAGAACCGTTTCACACGCAAACTCCAGACCACTGAAGACACCCCGACAGTAGAAAACCACCTGCTACACTTGTGGAAAGCCAGGAGATCTCTTACTAAGGGATGTAAAAAACAAACACAATCGTAAGCTTAAAATTAGAATTGCCCAGATAACCAAGGAGGCGGAAACATAAGCGTGGTCTCTAGCAAAAACCAACTGGATATCCAGATGCGATTCCCTCCGAGGCACCCTCAGCATGAAATGTACATGAAGCCTTCTTATGTGCCTGATTGAACCTAATAAATCAAAAGGCGAAAAGAGCAGGGACTTGAAAAGGGCACTTAATGACTTCAAAGGCACGGATGAACAGCTCGCCGACAAACTAAAAGAAAGATACTTATGTACGACAGTAGACGAAGATGAGGAATTTAGAACCTACACTGGAGATAAAAGCCCAAAAGTAGATGCGGAATTCACCGTCGCGCAAATTAAAACCGCATAATGGGTATGAGGCGAGGAACGACACCGGGAGACGACCAGATAACAGTCGGTCTTCTGGCCAACCTCAATGATCAAACTCTACAAGATTTTACGACCTGCATTCATGATTGCTGGTACTCGGGAGTGCTACCGAATGAATGGAAAACATTCATAGTGACGTTCATCCCCAAGCCCGGAAAAAAGATGAACACAGACAATTTAAGACCAATCTCTCTCACGTCCTGCGCCGGTAAGCTCATGGAGACGGTAGTGAGGCAAAGGCTGTCCGGGTATTTGGAACAGCACGAGCTGCTGCAGCCCTCTATGTTCGGCTTCCGACCACATTTATCAGCGCAGGATGTACTGCTCCAAATCAATAGGGAAGTCGTTGATCCCCCTTTCCGGAGTTCAGAAGACAGGGCTATTTTGCCCCTGGACCTTAAACAATTTGTTAAACACAGAAGAATTCTGAAAAATTTAAACGCCATCAATTGCGGCGAGAAAACAGTTAGCTACATAAAACCTTCTTAGAAAATGGGAAATTTTATATCGGATTGGGCAATGAAAAATTCGGACCCATCGATATGGGAACCCGAGGAACGCCTCAAGGAGCTGTTCTCTTCGCTGTTCTTTAACGTGTAATAGGCCTCCCAGAGAGGCTTAACGCTGTGGATGGCGTACGCCACGCCATCTATGCGGACAACATTATCATCTGGTCGTCACGGGGCAACCTAGGGCAGATGGAGGAGGCCCTCCAAGAGGCCGCCTCGGTAGTAGAAAACTACGCTCGGGAATGTGGTCTAGAGTGCGCTCCGAATAAATCAGAACTTTTGCACATTGCAAAGCATAAAGACCTAGAACAATACATACACATTTACGTAAACGGCATTCCGATACCAGAGGAGAGCATTATCCGGGTATTGGAATTGCAAATTGATAACCGGAGTAACAATGCCACAGCCCTGAAAAAATTAAAGTCCACCTGCGAACAAATTAGTAGGATGATTGGCAGGATATCCGGCAAGCACGGTGGACTTCCTGAAAAAGAAACCGTTCGCCTGGTACAGGCGTTCGTCGTTAGTCGTGTGGTGTGCGTGGCGCCCTACCTCAAGCTCAGGAAGAGCGACCGTGGCACGTCCGACTCGATGATTCGGGCGGCGGTAAAAAGAAGGCTCTAGGACTCCCGGCCAGAGCGTCTACAGAGCGCCTGCTCCAACTTGGGGAACTGATTGAGGCCAACAGAGCAAACCAAATTGCTAGGCTGTCGGTGACCAGCGCCGGCAGGAAAGTCCTCCAAGACCTCAATATAGGGCTTCTTATCACCACAGAAAACAGAGTGGACATCCCGGAAGTGTGGAAAAATACTTTGACGGTTAAGCCGCTCCCCAAAAAGATGAATTCGGAGTATAATCAGGGGAGGCGTGAAGCCAGGGCAAAATTTGTGCAAAATAACTATGGCAGTAAGACAGGCACATATTACGTGGATGCAGTGGGTCCCACCGATGATGGCATCTGCACCATTGCTGTTGTTCACGAAGGAAAGCAAGTGAACGGGCTCTCAGTAAAATTAACGACGCGCTAATGTTGAAGGAAGTGGCGATTACACTGGCCGCCACCAACTGCAACTCAGCCTGTAAAATGTCGGACTCATAACAGGCCTGCCGAAATTACATGCCGGGTAGGATAGCGCCATTCGCCAGCAGAATAATATTGGCACATACGAAAAATTCAGACTCGGCTACTAGTAAAAAGCAGGTTATATGGATGCCCGGTCACCAGGGGGTGGAGGGGAACGAGACCGCTCACGCAGCTGGCCGAGCGTTACTCCCCCGGGGTTCCGCTCAATCCTCCGGTTCTACCGAGGCAACCATACCAATCCCGCTCATAAATTATGTGGAGATTACAAATTATTTACGCCTCTGCGGGAGGGCACTCCCGTGAGCCGCCAAAGGTCTCGACAGATCTGAGGAGTGCCAACTTAGAAGGCTCCAAACCGGGTGTTTTCTAAATCCCGCCATACTAAAACACATGGACCCGACATTCACGGGTAGGTGCAAATTCTGCGAGCAGTATGCTGACTTATACCCCATGGTGTGGGCCTGCCAACAAAATACAAAACTAAAAGCAATAAAACAGCCAACTAGGGGGGGGCTGGGAGGCGGCTCTGTCCAGCTCGGACCTGGAGGCCCAGCGTGTCCTGGTCCAGAAAGCTCGGGCAGCTGCGGCAGCCAATGGCATCCCGGAATAGGGTCTGCCACTCAGCTACACAACGAAACGCACCTCCCTTCCCAAATCATATCATCGTAAATAAATGTTTTCTCCTCCTCTTCCTCTCAGAGTGACTCTACGATGACTACGGAAGATTCCGATTGAGTTTCCAAGAGGGCCGGAATGAGATGAAGCGTAAATGAAGTGCCGAGGAAACACAAGAAGAATTTAAAGAAGGCTCGAGAAACGGCGGGCCGACGCTGCAGCTAAACGAGCCGATGGTGCGACAGAAGAAGCCAGACGTAGGCCCAACGAAAACCTCAAGGGACAGCGTGCCGCAGAAACGGATAAAGAGTTGGCTTCACGTGTAGAGAAAATAAAGAAGCAGTATTTGGCCGCTGCTGGTTAATTCGTTCACAGTGGAGACGTTGAATATTCCAGACGTGCTGACCATGCTTCGCATTCTTGATATAGTCATAGCTGCCACTATGAAGCACCAACTAACCACAAGCGTAGCTAACCACTAGACCAGGCTTAGGCAGAGCTAAACCGAGCCTAATTGTTTTTCATGAAATAACGGTTATTATATCGTCTACTTAGAGCAGCAGTACTAAGCAAGGTTCCTTCGCTTCAATGGGTGATATGAAACTTTTCAGAAAGTAGTAGTGCGGTAAAAGGTCTTCTTTGAATTCGGCAGTGCAGCGGCAGCCGCAATGCTTAGTTCTTGTCTGAACCGGTAGCTACAGCTAATATGGCAGTGGAGTATGTCCGGGATGCGTGCGCATGCGTAGATGGCTTGGTCTATTGCTGGAAACGCGTCTGGCCTAGGAGCAGATGCAAGATTGATGGTATGCAGGCTAGCGTTAAAAAAAAGTTGTCAAACGAACGCGCAGTGAACTCTAGCCAAGAAAACCTGTCTTAATACGTATTCGCTTTGCAGAGTAAAGATGACAGGACAGAGCCCTGCGGCACGCCTGGCTACATCGGGCGATGCTACGAGAGGGGAGCCCCCACGCGAACGCGCATGGAGCGTGCCTGCAAAAAGCTCGGAACATATTGTAGCAAGCGCCCGCCTACGCCAGCCCTCTCAAGCGTCGTGAGAATGGGAGGGCGCAAACGTTATCAAACGTGCCCGACAAGTCCAGCAGTAGAAGCAGCGCAGCATGCCTTACAGTTTCGCGTGATCGAGCGCACTGACAACATCCGGGATGGAATCCGCAATGCACTGCATTCCGCGGAAGCCCGTCTGCCGGTCATCAAATAAATCTGCCGCCGCAGCCTGCTCGTTAAGGCGCTGTAAAGCCATGTGTTCCATGAGCTTACCGACCGCAGATGTTAGCGGCACTGGACGGTATCCCGTGAGCTGGGTTGGTGGGCGTCCAAGCTTGATGATGAGGCAGACGACCGCCGTGCGCCAGTCCTCTGGGAGGGTTCCGCGTTCCCACCCCAGGTTGATCTACTGCGAAGCTAGGGTTCCCAATTTGTCGCGTCTTCCTCGGGTTGCATTCTTTGAGCACTAGTTCTTTTAAAGCGTGTTGAAGATGAAAGGTGTCTTTGTTTTCCTGCTACACTGCATTTCAAGCAATATATTTCATACTTTAAGGATATAGTTCTCAGCGCAAAAGCACGCGGCCAAAGAAAAGAAGAAGAAGGAAGACTAGGGAAGGGAACACAACGCTGACTCAACTGTTGATTTAGCGACTCACACAAGAGTTACATACATCCAGGCTAGCGCAGGCGCATACCGTGCCATACCATGCTCCGCTTCGTACGATTGTAAGTGAAAGGGGCACATAAAAGATTACTCTCAGCAAATCTTTTTCAAACAGTGCTGAATGACATCAGTATTAATGATCGCTTTACAGCAAGAAGTTCTATGGATGTTGTACAGTTTATAAAGTACAACCAAGATATAAGATATGTCTTCTCGGTTGACGCTGACCACCTTTTCTGTTCCGTTCCGCACCAAGGACTGTTTGAAGCCGTAAGAGAATGTATTGAAGCTAACGGACCTGTTCCGTATCAGAATTCTTCGGGGATGACTGTAGGGAACTTTTTAGACCTTTTAGAATGTTATCGTTGTAGTACTTTTATCGCCTCTGACAAAAAGATTTATCTGCGAAATAACGAGACTAGCATTGTCATGTGATGCCCCAGTTTTATGTGATATATTTTAGCTAGCATTGATCGCCATTTACACGATATTTTTAGACAATCTAACACTAATTGTGTTCGAAAAGTATTTCGTTACGTTGATGGAGTTTTATTGTTCTAAACATACCTAAAACCATTCCCAATGAGGATACACGGTTGAGTACACTGAATGATGTTAAATTCTTTTTGGTTGATGCCAGCCTGCAGTTCTTGGGTTTAAGAATTAAGTTCATGAATAATCGGGTTTGCTGGACGTATGAACCTAGAGCGCAAAACGATTGGTTGGTTACACAAATTCTATCGGAAATGGGCGTCTTCTTCCCCGCCCCCGGCACGCGTGCCGGGAAAGACGGGGAGTCGTGCGCCCGCGGATTAGAGGCTGGCAGGTAGCCTTTGGCTTGTTGCGGCCTCTTCCGCCAGATGGACGGTGCGGTGCTGGATCGCTGGGTCCACGCTTCGCAGCTGGGTATCCCAGGCTACTCTACTTGTAATATTTTGTCATATCCCTGGTGATTGTGGGCACTCCGAAATTCGCAAAACAAGCTGTTGCCACACACGTCATCCCATTTAAAAATTGTCAAGAGAGGGATCGCTAAACTCTGCTTAGAGTCTGCGCTCCGAAATTCGTGTACATGATATGCAAGATAGCTTCAGGTATCAATTGGCAAAACCTGAGGCCGCTGGTTTTCCTGGGTCGGTTGTTGTCTCTGCTGCCGAAACGCTCTGGAAGAAGTTGAAGCCTGGAGCTGACAAGGACGCAATAATTACTCCGCAGGCTAAAGTAACGTCTGAAGTGATGCCCAACTTACACAAAATCTCCCATGGCCTCACGAAGGGGGCGAACCGGCACAACGTGCCGTTGGTATTTTCAGCCCCTAGGAAACATTGTCAGTTGGCCCGACGCATCACCGGGCACAATAAGCTCGGGTGTAAAAAGAGACATGGGAAGCGCTTTGCGGAATGCACCACCGGCGTAGTGTACGAAATTCTCCTGAAGTGTGGCAGATCGTACATCGGGAAAACAAAGCGTTGCATCAAGGACCAGCTCAGGGAGGACGCGAGAGACCTAAAGAATAGGGAGGGTGTCGCGCACGAACGTTGTCGCGCACTCCGCTACTTGCAATAATTGTACACTCCTGCTTTCGGGGTGAAGATTTTAAGCAGAAGCAAATTAAAAACAACCCATGAAACGATAGAACCATATTATATTCAGAAGGCTGGGTCAGGTTGTGTTAGCGATACTTCAGTTGTTTTGTACAACGCAGAAAAGATTTTCCTTTCCTAAGTTCTTGAGATAAAAGGTGTGATGTGTTTTCTTATGTTTATTTCTTACCTGGCACGGTATGCGCCTCTGGATGCAATAACTCTTCTGTGAGTCGCTTAATAAACAGTTTTGATCAGCGCTGTGTTCCGTCCCTAGCCTTCCTTCTTTTCTTTGGCCGCGTACCTTTGCTCTGAGAACTATACCCTTAAATCTTGAATACCAACTAGCCCAACAACTAACTCTACTGAAGTGTACACTATGTGGGCAATATAGGCAACGTGCTGTGGCCACAGCGACAGACAAAAGATGAAAGGTGGCCGAGTTCTACCAAGGATAGGAAACATGGGTGGGTAGGGGCCTACTTTGTAATTAGTGGGATTGTGTGGCACGTAAGCTAGCTCATTAGGTGCATCTGCATCGTTGGCGCCATATACCTGAAAGGCGGGAGGGCTGGATGCTTGTGCACCGGACGACTGTACTGTTGTTATGCTAGAGAACGTGTTTGCGCTTGTTCTATGAACGAAATTCAGGGACGAGAGAAAAAATTACCGACGATTACGTTACTTCCTAATGCGAAATTTGAGCGCAGCAAATAAGCTGTTTCACCTTCTCTATAGATTGAGGCAAAGAAATCGAGCAACACATGTATGCGGTATCACAGATTTTTTTTTTTATTTTTCACACGTAAGTCATGAAGGAAGCTTTGTGGTCGGAGAAATAGACTGATATATGTTCGACTTGGTACACCAATGCTTGATTCTCAAAGACGAGATCTATACAAGTGCCTCGCGAGGTTGTCACAGCCGTGGGGCGCGTTACGAGCGAGAGGAACGGGATACGAAGAGGCGTCCGTGTGCTGTGCGATGTCAGCGCACGTTAAAGATCCCCAGGTTGGTTGGTTGGGTTGGTTGGTTGGGAACTTTGGGATATTCACGGGGGGTGGGGGGGGGGGGGGAACCGGACACGGGTTATGCCGGCCTAATGTCGCGGCGGCACTCTTGGTGTCCGGGGGATGGGGAAGTGGGATGTGGGGAGGGGTGGGGGGGGGAGATCGTCTTGTCGTCTTGGCCCGCACCAAGCAAACAGCCCGGTGAACGTCGGCAGGTCGGTGCGCAGCCTCCGATGCAGCAGCGCTTGCGGGTGTTCCAGGCGAAGCCTGGTACTGCGCCTCTGCGAGGCACAGGAAGGACTGCTGGTGACAGCAGGACGCCACGGCGATTGGGGCAACCGCCGCAGCAGGAGGGGACCGCGATAGACTGCTGCCAAGGCAGCAGCGCGGCGGGTGGCGCTGAGGAGACCGTCAGTAGACAGCGCGCCGAGGCCCGCGAGCAGGGAGCCCACGGGGAGCTGTCCCGGAGTATCCAGGTAGCAGCAGGAGGGGGAGCCAGGATTCACGAGAACACGTGGTCCATGGCGGCGAGGTGGAGCCGCCTCGGTGCACACAAGTGGTGCTGCGAGGACGGCGGGTGGCTTGCACGTGGCAAGCATGCTGGCTTGGCTGGAAGCGCGAGCGCAGTGAGGACTGCGGCATCACAAAGATGTCAGCAGGGAGTCACCGCGACGACGAAGTCGGGCGGCAACTGGGGAGGCCGCCGGGAACTGCTGCAGCAGCAGCAGCGCGGCGGGTAGGTCGCCAGGATCCACAGCAACACGTGGTCCGTGGCGATGGGGGAGGCAGGGTTCTCGCGCCACGAGGGTGCAGCGAGAGTTAGCCAGGGTGCGTCCCAGATCCGAGGAGCTGCAGGAAGCCGCGGGCGGTTCTGCAGGCTGCTGTCCATGAAGTAGGGGGGGGGGGGGCGCCGCCGCCGCAGCAAGCGACGGCGGCCCCGAGGAAATCCTTTTTCGAGGAGTAGGGCGCCGCGGCCGCCGAGGCGGCCCGCCGAGCTAGGCCGCTAGGAGAGGTAGCGGGTGGCCGCTGACGCGGCCGACTGCTGGGAACACCTCCTAGTAGAAGGAACTCGCCGGCGCTGGGGAGCGCGCGACGAGCGAGGACGTACGCCTGCCGCTACGAACGGTAGCGGGCGCAGGCGAAGGTGCTCGGCGGCAGCGAAGCTGGCGCGACGGAGCGAGGCGGGACGATATCGCGGGAGGCGAGCAGGGACACATCCGCACACCTCGAAAGCCTGAACGAGAATGAAATTACTCTGTAGCCCTCCACTACGACTCCTGTTTCCCTCTTTCCACTTTCACTCTCGCCTTCCTTCCTTCCCTTACGGCTTGGTTGCGGTGTCCATAGAAAACAAGTGCGACAGTTACCGCGCCTTTCCCTTCCTATAAAAAAATAAATCAGTTTTTCTACGCGGTCATGCCCCGCCGGGGTGGTACAGTGGTGAGACGCCCGACTACTGTCCGGAATACCCGGGCTCGAACCCGACCTCGGCGGCTGCGTTTCGATGGAGGTGAAACGAAGAGGCGTCCGTGTGCTGTGCGATGTCAGCGCACGTTAAATATCCCCAAGTGGTCGAAATTACTCAGTAGCCCTCCACTACTGCTCCTCTTTCTCTCTTTACACTTTAACTCTCACCTTCCTCCCTTCCCTTACGGCGCGGTTCAGGTGTCCACAAAGTCGTGTGACAGATACTGCGCCTTTCCCTTCCTGTGAACCAATTATTATTATTATCTACGCGGTCACGTTGTTTTGACTCGCTAGCGGCGGCAGCGGCATCAGACAGTCGCTGCTAGCGCTTCCTCCGGCGACCCCTCCCCCCCCCCCCAAACTCCCTTCCTTTCCTTGTGTCCTCCGGCTGCTCCGCGCTTCCTGCGAGGCTTCGGTTGCCAAGCGCCGGCTCGAACTTGGGGATGAAAGTGGGGAGGCGCTGGTTACGAGGCCGACGCCAAACCCAGGAACGAGCGCCAAAGAGCTGCGGTCTTAAAATCGTGAGGGCGGAAAGAAAGCCTCGGGTATATCATCTCTTTCAATCTTTCTAGCGGTGTTTCTGGTGTATCGACCATTCATCCGTCTTTTTATCATGTTTAACCAACAAGCTTAACCATCCATCCTTGCCGCGATGGTGCAGTGGTAAGACGCTCGACTGCTGTGCCGGAGTTTCCGGGTTCGAACCCTACCGCGGCGGCTGCGTTTCGATGGAGGCGAAACGAAGTGGCGTCCGTGTGCTGTGCGATGTCAGCGCACGTTAAAGATCCCCAGGTGGTCGAAATTACTGCGTAGCTCTCCACTACGGCTCCTCTTTCTCTCTTACCACTTTCATTCCCACCCTCCTCCCTTCCCTTACGGCGCGGTTCGGGTGTCCACAGAGTAAGTGTGACAGTTACTGCACCTTTCCCTTCCTGTGAACCAATTATTATTATTATTATTATTATTATTATTATTATTATTATTATTATTATTATTATTATTATTATTATTATTGTTGTATTATGACAGGAAGGGAAATGCGCAGTGTCACACTTGTTTCGGTGGTGGACACCTGAACCGCGGCGCAAGGGGAGGGAGGAAGGTGGGAGTGGATAGTGAGAAAGAGGAGAAACAATCCGCCATATTGCTCCTAGCCTCGCCTGGGTGGCGCAGTGGTAAGACGCCCGACTACTGTGCCGGAGTTCCCGGGTTCGAACCCGAGCTCGGCGGCTGCGTTTCGATGGACGCGAAACGAAGTGGCGTCCGTGTGCTGTACGATGTCGGCGCACGTTAAAGATCCCCAGGTAGTCGAAATTACTTCGTAGCCCTCCACTACGGCTGCCCTTTCTCTCTTTCTACTTTCATTGCCATCTTCCTCCCTTTCCTTACGGCGCGGTTTAGGTGTCCACAGAACAAGTGTGACAGATGCGGCGCCTTTCCTTTTCCTTGAACCAATAATTATTGTTATATTATATTGCTCCTAATCCTTGAGGCTGTATATCCGGACAAGGGAAGGGTCGCTGAAGGGAAGACTTCCAGGAGCTGGGCGTTAACATATCTGGGAAGAATTGCGGTTAGGTGGTGAAATAATAATTTCTGCGCTTGCTTCTTTGTGAGGTGTGGCAAGATCAGTAGCGCCAATGTTTTGATGAATTTCTGGACGACAGGGTCTTGTCAACCATGCATCAGTTCGCGAAAGTAGCATCTGTGAGTAGCTTCCTAAAAAACATGACCTCCGGTGACATTTTCTTGGTTTGGACGTACCAAACTCTCCTCCAAGCCCATTTTTCGTTTCATAGGACGAACGGGTACGCTGTATATTCGCCCCACGGTGGCACAAAATAGGGGACTGATGGGAGATACATGTTGTATCCAATAGTGTTTACAATGACACGGGTATAGCGGCAAGTAGTCAAGCGGCAGTGACGAGATTCATGATGCGCTGCGATCTGCTCCTTTAGTCGTTTGCGAAGCTAATAATGGATAAAATGCCAGCGTGCTCTGGGACACATCCTTCCATGTGTATCTGCCCCTCCAAGAGATGCTCTGCCCTGATGGGGCTGGTGCAGGTGGGTCACCGCTGCTTGCGGCGGGGCTGGCCTGGCACCGAATTTTTATCTGTTGTAGGCCGTCATTGCACACGCCACCGCTGGTGGTGGAGGACGGCTGTTGTTGCGGCGCGCGTCATTCTTTCCCTCTTGCTTTTCTTTCTTCTCTATATTCTCTTCTATCTGCACGAGGCAGCGGAGGTGGCTCAGCTACAGAGCCAGTAGCAGGCCCGTGCATTTTCTTTTCCTTCTTCCTACAGCCACAACAACTCCAAGAGAGCAAGCCGCACGGTTAGTTGGTGATCAACAATGTGAAGTCAGCCGAACACAAGAGAAGTCGCGGCTGTGCCCTAAAGTAAATGGTTAAAAGAGTGGCGGCGATACTTTCACGAAAAAGCATGAGACCTGCTTCGTTCCCTGTAAAACCGCAGTTATCTAAAAGATCCCTCTGCCATGTGGTAAAATCCACACCGGACAGAGGGTCAGGTGCATCAACGACTGTTTGCGAGAACACCGCAGAGCAATCGAGTCACTTGTAAGAAGTAGCCCCCTGGTTGCACATTGCAGCCGGTGCCCTAGCCTTACCAGACCTCCGTTCACTCCAGAGTTAACACACGTATGCTGCGCTGCTTCACGCCGCAGAGTAATAGAGAAGTATTGAGGCCCTTCAAATAAAACGAAGGTGATAACTGCGTTAGCCCTGCCTCTGAATATTTATCTTCAATAGAGATGTGATATCTGAGCAGTAGGACGCATGCACCTAGTATAGTGCCTCAGTTCAGTTCAGGCGTTCAGTCGTGTCCGACTCTTCGTGACCCTATGGACCATGTCACGCCACGCTTTCCGGTCTCTCACTATCTTCTTAACATCACATAGCTTCATCTGCAATGCCTCGAGAATGCCATCTAACCATCGCGTTCGCTGCCTACCCCTTCTCCGGCGACCCTCAACCTTTCCCAACATCAAATCTTTCTCCAGCGACTCCTCTCTTCTCATCAGATGGCCAAAGTAGCTTAGCTTTAACTTTAGAATTTGACCCTCCAATGAGCAGTCAGGGTTTATGGTCGACAATATCGACTGATTTGATCTTCTGGCAGTCCAAGGAACTCTTAAGAGTCTTCGCCAGCACCACAATTCAAACGCGTCAATTCTTCGGCGGTCAGCCATTTTCACAGTCCAACTCTCGCATCCATACATCACAACTGGAAAGACCATAGCACGGGTTATACGGATCTTGGTTGGTAGACTAATGTCTCTGCTCTTTACTAGGCGGTCAAGGCTAACCATTGCTCTCTTTCCCAGAAGCAGGCGTCTCCTAATTTCATGGCTGCAGTCTCCTTCCGAGGTAATCTTGGCGCCCAAGAACAGAAAATCTATCACAGCTTCCACTTCTTGTCCATTGATGCTCCAGGACTTGATAGGGCAAGACGCCATGATCTTCGTCTTTTTAATGTTCAGTTTAAACCCAAACTTCTCACTCTCTTCTTGTACGCGCATCACAAGTCTCTTGAGTTCCACTTCACTTTCTGCCATTAAAGTGGTATCATCCGCATATCTAAGGTTGTTGATACGTTTTCCAGCAATCTTCACTCCAGCTGAAGACTCGTCCAGACCGGCCTTCCTCATGATGCACTCTGCATATAGGTTAAATAGGCAGGGCGACAGTATGCAGCCTTGCCTCACTCCTTTCTCAATCGGAAACCAATCAGTAAGGCCATGCCCAGTTCTGACTGTGGCCTCTTGCCCTTCATGAAGGTTCCTGAGGAGACAGATGAGGTTAATTTGGAACTCCCATCTCTTGGAGAGCTTGCCACAATCTGCTGTGATCTACGCAGTCAAACGCTTTCGCATAATCAATAAAGCAGAAGTAAATGGGTTTCTGGAACTCTCTTGCTTTTTCCATGATCCAGCGAAGGTTGGCAATTTGGTCTCTAGTTCCTCTGCCCTTGCGAAACCCAGCTTGCACGTCCGGAAGCTCCCGATCCACATACTGCTGCAGCCTACCTTGCAGGATTTTTAACATCACCTTGCTAGCATGCGAAATAAGCGCGATCGTGCGGTAGTTGGAACAATCTTTGGCACTGCCTTTCTTTGGAATGGGGATGTAAACTGACCTCCTCCAATCCTGTGGCCACTGCAGGGTTGTCCAAATCTTTTGACATAATGTATGCAGTTTGTTAACAGCGTCGTGGTTGAGGTTTTGAAGCAACTCAGCTGGAATACCATCAATTCCGCTAGCTTTGTTCTTAGCAAGGCTGGCTAAGGCCCATTCAACTTCACTCTTCAGGATGCCCGGCTCGAGATCAGTAATCACAACCGTCCTATGTTGGGTTTGCACATCCGGGTCCTTCTTGTACAGTTCTTCTGTGTATTCCTGCCACCTCTTCTTTATGTCTGAGGCTTCAGTAAGGTCCTTGCCTCGTTTGTCCTTTATCACGCCCAGCTTAGCACAGAAGCTTCCTTTGATATCTTTGATTGTCTTATACAGAGCTCTTGTGTTCCTTAATTGGCTGTTGTCCTCAACTGCTTGACACTGTATGTTCAGGAAGGCATTCTTATCTCTCCTTGCTATTTTCTGAAAATCCGCATTGAGAACCTTGTATCTTTCTCTTTCCCCCATACCTTTTGCCATCCTCCTTTCCTCAGCTATTTGCAAAGCCTCTTCAGATAACCAGTTTGCTTTTTTGCATTTCTTTTGCTTTGGAACTACCTTAGTAGCAACTTCTTGTATTATATCACGAACATCAGTCCACATCTCTTCGGGCTCTTTGTCTTCGAGATCTAATTCTTGAAATCGATTCCTCACTTCCACAGCATATTCTAATGGAATCTGATCCAGATCATACCTGAAAGGCCTTCTAGTTTTCTGCGTTTTCCTCAATCGAAGCTTAATTTTGGCAACAAGAAGCTGATGATCGGTGCCACAATCGGCCCCAGGCCTTGTTTTTACTGCTTGTATAGCGCTTCTCCATCTCTGCCGGCAAATAATATAATCGATCTGATTCCTGTACAGACCGTCCGGTGAAATCCATGTGTACAGGCGCCTCTTGTGCTGTTGAAAATGAGTATTCGCTATGGTCAGGTTGTTTTCTTGACAGAACTCTACTAGCCTCTGCCCAGCTTCATTTGGCTCACCAAGACCGAACTTGCCTGTAATTCCGGATATTTCTTCACTGCCGACCTTAGCATTCCAGTCTCCTATGAGAAAAACGACGTCTGATGATGGGGTGCGGTCTAAAAGGCATTGTAGGTCCGCATAAAATCTCTCAACGTCAGCTTCTTCAGCAGCAGTGGTCGGTGCATAGACTTGGATAACTGTTATGTTGAAAGGGTGACCTTGGATCCGAAGTGAAATCATTCGGTCGTTTTTGGGGTTGTATCCTAGCACTGCTTTGCCCATTCTTCTGTTTACTATGAGAGCGACCCCATTCCTTCTCTTGGATTCGTGCCCACAAAGTATAGTGCCTAGAATATACTTATTGTAGGCACTGTACACCCAGGTAATTCTTACATTGTTGTAGCAGACGCGAATATATGGAGCATGCGCTTGTGCGGTGGTGCTATCAGACATTCGTATATATTTGATGTTCCTGCCATAAACCATCATTGTGATTTCAGCGTTCATCCTGCGTTGGTCTCGTTTCTTCGTCCTGTGTGTGTGTGTTTTTTTGAGCGGAAAATATGCATTCGTTGAAGACAAAAGCGCTCGTAACTGTCATACGTGTCCTCCCTTTTCTCTTGTTTCCGTATTTTTCGCTTACTTCTTGACATTATGTATTTGCATGCGGCTTTTTAACTTTTATAACTTATGGTGAGATTAGGTGGAGATATGCGTAAGCATATGTGACTTGTAAGCATATAGTTAGTTCGAACACTTTGTGGATATTGTGTTGGTTGAGACCGTAGGCGGCATTGTTTGTGTAGTTGAGCATATAATAAGTGAGAATATTTATTTGTCGACGCATTGTTGATCATCCGAGCTTTTTCTATCCTGTTCAGAGATCAAGCCAAATATACGAACATGTGATAGACAATGAATATGGAGGCTGAGAATTTTTATAATGATGATAGAGCGGTATGCGTTTGAAGCTATCTGCTTGTAGTTACAAAATCAATGCAGGTTCATTTTTTTGTGTGCTTTCTGGCCCCGCAATGGCAGCATGTACTTCAAAATGCCTAGGCCGTACTACATGCATGCACCTCGACATCCTGCGTTACCACGGGCACATTAGACCGTAATGCCATCCGTATAGACGGCATGTAGAGGATCTAGAGCAGAGTAAAGGTTAGCGAAAGATTTTTCATTACTAAATTTACAACGTAGGAGATAAACGAGCAAAGTGAGAACAGCGAAGATTAGGATCTCATGCCCGTAATCAAAAGAAAAGGTATTGGGGATAAAAAAGAAAAAAACGAGGAATACTTCACAGAGGAAGAAAAACTCAGAAATTCATGCTGTTTCTGAAACTGAAAGCAATAATACAGAAATAAGCAATACAGGACCAAAACCTATTCACATCGACGGAAGATGAATTAGGTTTATCTGCAAATGCGGTGGCAGAAGAAAGTTCCCAGAGGTGTGCCGCTACCATCGAACTCATCACCGTGACCAGCATAATTTTTCTCACCAGATCCAAAATGTTTGGACTGAAGTTTTAAAACCTGCGGTAGATAACATAGCTTTAATAATTTCCTATCCATTTCTTTCAAGCTTCAAAATAGATTTTAGACACTATTTTGGCACAATAAGTTTATGTAGAACGAATTTAGTGTACGTTGAAGAAGTACAGGTGGTCAAAATTTCAGGAACCCTCCACGTCTCTCGTAACCGAAGTCGCTCTCGGAAGTTAAACCCGACAAAGAGCCGCCGTGCTCTCATGCACCGGGATGGAACTTTTAATTTCATTTCATTTATTTTTTCCTTAAGGGCTTGAGGGCATTACATAAGCGGATGCGAATCAAGAAAGTTTATATTTCTTGAACATGGAACGAGGTGAAGAAAAAAATTGAAATTTTCAACGAAAGCAAGCAAGCAAGAACAAGAAAGACAAAAAAATACAGAAAAGATGCAGAAATACATCTAAGCGAAATATCAGCAAACAAGCGGGAGCAAGAGACACAAAAATTGCAGTAAGACGCAAAAGTACAACTAGGCGAAATAACACCGAACAGGATAAAAAATAAAATAAAACGCAGAGCGAAAAGAATACAAAGGGTGCAGTCTATTCAGGATGGCAGACGTGTTAGCTTATCGTGAAATTCAGTTCTATCTATGCATTAGACTATGTTTTCGGGTAAAACATTCCATAAGACTGTTTATTACATGAGGGAAAAATCAGCTATTCATTGCAAGGGTGCGGATTGAAATTCATGTTAGAGACTGGCTGCGGCTTAAACGGGAAGATCATCTAAGTGGTGTTGTTAGTTGCTGATGTCTGAATCTTGGGTGAGAATAAAACCTGCGGGGAAGGCACAAATGATATATGATGCGGAGTGATGCGAAGGACGGCAAGTTGAGGTTTTCTTTCCTTTTTTTTTGAGGTGACGCTGAAATGTTTTGTATAGGTCCAGGTAATAAATCATGCTGCGCGGTTTTGGATGGCTGCAAGGTTTGCAGCGAAATATGATTGCGACGGATACCAGATAGCTGACACGTATTTAAGCTTAGGTCTGATGAACGTGAGATATGTTAGCTTTTTAATGTCTGGGGATTAGCCGCTGAGATTGCGCCGCATGTACCCCAGGATGCGTAAGGCTTCGGATCAAATGGCTTCGATATGTGTTATTTATGATAGCGAGGCGTATATATTTGTGTGACAATGCGTAGGCAAGGGGGTGGAGTTGAGGTAGTAGGTAGTCAATCTGGTTTTGAAGGCCCGAAAATGTCATGGCTTTACATTCGATTGTGTTTAAAGGCATGAGCCACGTTTCACACCAAAGTGAAATACCGTTTAGGTCTGGTTGTAGGGTGCACGTGTCGTCCAGATTAGTTATGGCGCGGTGTACGACGCAATCAACGGCGAACAATCTGAGATTAAATTTGATGTTGGAAGGCATTGGTGTAAATTAAGAACAGTAATTTGGAACACGGCAATCTGAAGGACACCTGATGTGACGCTCGAGAAAATAGAGGTGCGATTTCTAGCGCTTGTAAACTGAGCACGTCCTTTCAAGTAGTGCTCTAACACTGATAACAGGTTTTGTGCTAAACTAAGACCGGACAATTTTAGCCACAAATGATTATGGGGGACATTAGCGAACGCCCTCGAACAATTTAAAAAGGTCTAATCAATCTGGTAATGGTCGTTCGTCTCCTGCAATTGATTATGAGTAAATTCGGCTAGTTTTGATCCACATGAAAATAACTTTATAAAGCCGTGTTGGTGAGGATAGAAGTTAATTGATTCAAGGTGGGCCATAAGGTTATATGCTACGATATGTTGAAATAGTATTGAAGGAATGCCAGTGAGTGATAGTGGGTGATAGTTAAATAGGCTCGAGGGGTTACCTGATTTAAAAACTGGTATTTTTTAAATCAGGTAACCGCTTTTTCGGGCTTTTTTCCAGTCGTCAGGTACGTTACCAGTGTCCAGTGATTGAGAAAAGATTAGGTAGAGTGTGCGGCTCACTAGTGGTCCAGCGTTGTTTAACAATTTGCTGTTCATTTCGTCGCAGCCACCTGATTTTGATAGCGGAGTAAAGTAATCAGATCTGATATGCCGTGTGGATTAATTTATATTTCTTTCATAGGGTGTGAATGAATCATATGTGTGTGACTGACAAAGGTAATGTTAGCGGGCGTGAAACAGGTGCGAAACAGTCGTTTAATGCGGTAGCACAAATCTAGGGGTCAATAGCGTCGCGGCCGGGATCTACGAGTTCAATTTGGTTAGAACGAAATTTGTTCAATAGAAGGCGCCAGAATTTGATGCGGTTAGATCGCAGAATTAAAAGCAGGTAAGATGTTTGGAATTTCTTCTTGGCGTTTGCTAGCTCCTTTAGGTACGGTTTTACGCATAAGTGGTACCGGCCCCATTTTTCAGGATTGTTACTCTCTTTTACCGTCCTGTAAAGACGTTTTTGCGGTTGAGTAGTGATTTGAGGTGTTTATTGAACCAGGGGTTGTGATTATCAGATTTGACAATAATTGTGGGAATGTACTGGTTTTTTAAGTTCTCTAATAAGTTTCTAAACAATTCCCAATTAGCGTTTATCATGCGATATAAATAAGAATTGTGGAAAATTGCCAAAACCGCATCAAGTTGTCGATAAATGCTTTCAACGTCGGCTCTTTTTATTCCGTCATTACTATTTTTTAAGGTTGATCCTTTTTTGATTGGTAATGAAATGGTAATTTGAACCAGGCTGCGATCGCTGATGCCGGGCGGGAGATTTATACCGGTTACATTATCCGGAGGAGATGTGAGCAGGAGCTCTAGAGTGTTATCGCCTCTGGTAGGCACGATATTATTTGCTGGAGGTAATGATCTAGCACTCATGAAGATTATCTTCAAGCCAGCTAGCACTGTCCTGAAGATAACCTTCACTAGTTGTATTCAAGGCAAAAGTTCAAGAAAGATCTGGAATTTCGCCTCACGCACGTCTGACAACGGCGCTCAATTGCACTTGCATCTGCATTTTCGAGACATGTTTTATCTTCCACAACGAGAGCCATGCGCAAACTATGGACTGCACAGCATGTGAACGAAAACATCCCACAGACAAAAACTGGATATTTTTATTCGCTGATGTCCTTACAGGCACAGCTGGACAAGTGCATCAGCGCCACGTGCCTACCTTTGTCTGAGTTAAATCAGAACATGCTGCTCTGCTCGCAGCAGTTTTAACAGTCATTTATGAAATAATGAATATAAATTAAAGTCTGCTAAGTCATACACGCGCACCCCATTTGACGTTTGCTGCGCAGAGCTGGCCATCCAGAATAAGCAGGGCAGAGCATATCAGCGTGCTTTTCTACATTGTGCTCCTCTTCTTGTGCCAAAAAAAAAACTTCCGACGTGTTTTCTAGACAGTCGAGAACAGACAAGATTCGCGAGTGCTCGACCGTGAACGAAATGCACGCGAAGCGCGTAACAGTGACATGGCCAGCTGGCCTGAAGATAACGACACATAAGAAGTATGACACCTTTTTGAAGTTACAGTAGGTGTGCTGTGAAACATACTATAAGAAATGCTACAGATTCGATGAGCAACGTTCCCGTTAAATTTTAAGGGATTTATGTGGAGCATGCATGTAAGATATCCCATTGCCATGTGACAAATCGTACATCTACCAGACGGGTCGTAGTGTGAACAATCTTCTTGACAGCATGCATAAAATATATTCAGGAAAGCATATATTTTTCTAAGCACTGCTTGCAGTACACGGATTAGAAATAACGTTTGCGTACTGTGAGAATTGAGGGAAGAAGCAAGCAAGCCACAGCTCGCGAAAATTTGTCAGTAGTCCATATTAAGAAATAGATGCACAGTTGCCTTAGTGATATTTAATAGTTCTTTAATATGCTCAGATCGAAATCCCTTCACCCTTTTTTTTTCGATAATCCAGCTGACACATCAACGAGCGTGTTGCATTTACCACGTTATTTCATATGCGCGCATTATGCCTAGCTTCTGAAAGCTGCCTCTGCTCACATCTTTTCTCAGTGCATAAGGGAGCTAGTGCGTTAGAGCTCAGGAAGCACACCGCAGGAAGGGTGGAGAACGAGGGCAACACAGGAAGTTCTCCGTCCTTCCCGCACTATGCTTCCTGATCGTACGGGAAAGTAAGCGCAAAAAAAAAGACAAACACAAGAGAGGAGACAGGACAACGCGCTACCGACGCTTGTGACGAATTCGAAGACACACAAAGAAAAGGGCCTACTTCAGATGCTTCCTGAGTTAAGATGATTTACCAACCTACTCAGGCCTATTCCCTTCTATGCTAGAGCACAGATTGTTTCACACCTCGCTCTCTAATAAGCTTCTTTACTGTTGTCGCCTCTCACAGCAGACATCGCTATCCTGTTCGCTGACTCTGTGCACGTACATGGGAGCGGGGATTTTGGTAAATTACAGAGGGGGCGAGTTTGTCCAGCCCGCTTTTTGTTTACTTCTATCCACGAGTACCGATCACCATTCTAGTGCCCTTGCGATTTAAATGCTTCATCTTCGAACCAATTATAACGGAAGAACTGTGCGCTTAGCACACAAAAATCAGCTTCATATTGGTTGTTCTTATCGGTTTTGGTATCAAAATCCAAAAGGCTTTTTGTAAAATAAATTTTGGACAAATTCGACGATATTAGGGAAAACACGTATATAGTTAAACATTAAAATATGACTCTCAAGCAGTTGTACTGGTATCTAGACAGCCATTTCACAGGGGATAATAATTATGCACGCAACGAGGTATGGGTTAATAATGATAATAATTAATTAGTTCACAGGGAGGGAAAGGCGCAGTATCTGTCACACTTGTGTCTGTGGACACCTGAACCGCGCCGTAAGGAAAGAGAGGAAGATGGGAGTTAAAGTGGAAAGAGAGAAAGAGGAGCCGTAGTGGAGGGCTACGAAGTAATTTCGACCACCTGGGATATTTAACGTGCGCTGACATCGTACAGCACACGGACGCCTCTTCGTTTCGCCTCCATCGAAACGCAGCCGCCGAGGTCGGGTTCGAACCCGGGGAAGGTATGGGTTAGCAACGTACGTATTGAAACTCTGTGTACACAGTATGGTTGCTTAAACTGTGGATGCAGTTAAAGATGCCAATATAGAGTATCATTATTGTATGTGCGCTGTAAATCTATTTCCTTTGTCGCCTTTTTTCATCTCTATTTTCAAGCTTTACGGCACTTTCATCAGATCAGAGAAAAGCAGCCGGAAAATTGATTAGGTGTATGATGCGGCGTTTTTCGTTAGCAGCAAAGTTTAATTGTTTCCGGGTCTTTAGTCTATCCACTTTCTTCCATTCCCCGAAAAACGGGTGACTTTTCTGTTTTCATTTTGCGACTTGTGAACAGCGGCAGTTGACTCACGTGCATCAACCGCACTTGGACGTTGTGGTAGTCAGGAACTTGCAAACTGGGGAATTGCAGGTGGCAGAGGCTTCATAACCCTTTTTTCTTGTGATTGTGCCAGTATCATTAGCGATATTGTTAAAGCTCCATGCTGCACAAATTCGGGCATCAGTGTTTAGGTATTGCGAACAATAAACTCGGGAGCGTATACCTCTAATATGGCGTAGTTTCCAGTTCACATGTTTGGTACTCAATAATCTGCGGGCAGGAAATTGTGGCATGGGCGGCAGGAAGTTAGGTGCACATGGTCGGATGAGATTAACAAGTTACTCCAATTAACCCCTGGATCGGGTTAATTGGAGGAATATGGGAGAGACCTTCGCACTGCAGTGGATATAGTCCGGCTGATGATGGTGATAATGAGTGTGCGGGTTGTCAACGGAGCGTATGACATGGCCGAGGTGGCCGGCGGCTGCCACCTTGGGTAAATGCATAAAAATGGAAGGGTGAGGTGGGAATCGAACTCTTTCGGTCCATTCTATCCCTAGACAGACACGCAACTCCAAGGGTGCGCAGGTGCCTTGGAACGTATTGGTTAAGCTGAGCTTTAAATCTATATCGGGTGCTCTTCCCCGTTATGGTATAGCTGAGTGTCATGAGTATCTTAGAAAAGAGGCACGAACAAGAGAATTAGTGTTAATTAGGAAGCAAACTGCATTTACGCGGACACAGATTCTTAGCCGGAGCCTGCTGACTGGTGCATAAACACCCCCGTAGTAACCTTATATGCGAAGTTTAGGTGTTACCCAAAATTTGTTTTTCAATATGTGCTATAATAGTTCCCCCAAAGGTTTGCCTTTTATTATTCTCTGTTTCAGCTTTTCTGTTATTCTTCCTTTATTGGTCGTTAAAGCGCAACTCATTCGATATTCGTTGAAGTGTGCTTCGGAATGACACTTGAAGTTGCTCTGCGTGCAATCCTCTGTTCAATCACTAAACAATGCCTCACAGAAGATATAATATCTTGAACCATGATAGATGGTGGCGTCACATATATTTGTCTTAATCATCCTATTGAACTTGTAGTTGACAAAGCGGGCGGTGAGCATTGAAATCCAGTTGAAACTGCAAGTACATATGCGAACGAGCATGTGTCATTTCTAAACAGAGTTTAGCCGTGTTGAGGCTGCCTCTTTGTCTACATATTCCGACACTTTTCAATGAAAGGGACACTAAACGTAGGCTACAAGTGTGGCACATGCGTCGTTACTTTTTGGTGCATTAAAAGCAGAAACGTAACATATTGCTAGTAATGTAGATACAAAAATTCGATAAATAGAGTGATGGTATATATATAGTAACTGATCTAAAACAATAATTAAGATATAGGGAAGAAAACGAGCATGATAGCAACTGCTACCACCCCGTTTCAAAGGGGACGTTCCTATATTCCATCCATCCATCCTATTCCGCCAAAGAGCAGGGCCACAGAACGGTGCGTCTGGACGCAGGAGCGTTGATCTCTTCGCAACAAATTCATTTCAGCGCTGGGAGACTTGTAAAATATGTTGTTTGTTCGTTTTGTGGTGTTTAACGTCCCGAAACGATTAAGACTACGAGAGACGCCGTTGTGAAGAGTTCCAGAAATTTCGACGATCTGGGGTTCTTTAACGTTCACTGACATCGCACATCACATAGGCGTTTTGCTTGTCGCCTCCATCGAAAAAGCGGCCGCCACGACCGGGATGCGATCCGGCATCATTGGTCACAGTAGTCGAGCGTCATTCCATTGCACTCCGCCGGTGGCGTGGAAAATATGCTGAAACGGGGCGTAATTTATATTATTTTTACATTTATATATATTTTTACAGGGTTACATTATTCGCCCTAATAATAAAGCTGTGTTTTTTTATTGCCTTTTCATGTTGAAATTTGGAAGCGGTGTTTTAAAAAAATAGAGAATATTTTGGCAGAAATTCTAAGATCCTAAGAAAGCGATGTTGCATAGCTTTCGCTCTTCCTTTACCTAGAATTGTGTAGTTGGCTGAAATGAGACGAACATTTGATAACAAGTTTAATATATTCTTTTGTTGTTTGGCTCCGCCACAGCGGTGTTATATGCAGAAGTTGCCGCTCCCTTGACAACTTGTTTTAGGCACGTGTTGGTTGACCACAGCTGCTCCAGAAGCTATTTACTGACTGTACTAGAGGCCTGATTAGTACTGTCGCACTAGTATGTTGTTAGAAAAATTGAACACCACAAATTTCTTAAGAAATAAATAAGTTCAAGCGAATATTATATTGCCCTGAGCACGAAGAAAAGTATTGCAAGATCAAAAAACAGCGCGGCTACTTGGGACAAACAGAGAGGAGAATAACGGGCAAGCGCTGACTAACAACTGGTTTATTCGAAAAAGGCACAGGTAATATACACTTTTTTCTCAAGAACCAGGACGCATGCGCTCCCAAACAAGCATCAGTCTAATCATGGGAATCCAAATATGCAATCCCAGTGTCATGCAGAAGCACCGATGGCGTGCTCACGCAACTATCCCCTTTTCTATGGATGTGATAGGCTTCCGATAACTCCCTGGTTAGTTGATCCTTATGCCTGTAGACTACATTAGTGTTGTTAAAAAGAGGCGTCCATAGTTTTTTATCAGGATATCTCGGATCATTATTTAAAGGGCAGTCCCTGTAGTGCAGGGCAAGGTTCGACGATGGGGCATTTTTCAAAGATGCCTTATGTTGGCGTAGACGGTCGCTTGCCTGTAACAAAATTTTAAGAAAACTAAAGTCGGTAGATAGCTCTCAGCCACAGGAGCAGGGCAGTAGAAAGAAGTACGCAGTCATCCCGTACGTACACCGGTTGTCGCATAGGTTAAGGAACATAGGATCAAGATATGGTGTTGATGTAGTATTTTCAGCCCCCAAAAAACTTGCCAAGATATGTGCCATAGTGGACAGAAGAATGAAGAATCAACAAAAAATAAGCGAGAGGAGGTCGTGTAAAATAAATCACCAGGTTAAGTTCGTACCATGTGCTGAAGGCGTGGTGTATGACATTGAATTTTCTTGCGGAAAGAGGTATATAGGCCAAACAGGTAAATGTATCAACACCCGTCTACGCCGACATAAGGCATCTTTGAAAAATGCCCCATCGTCGAACCTTGCCCTGCACTACAGGGACTGCCCTTTAAATAATGATCCGAGATATCCTGATAAAAAACTATGCACACCTCTTTTTAACAACACTAATGTAATCTACAGGCATAAGGATCAACTAATCAGAGAGTTATCGGAAGCCTATCACATCCATAGAAAAGGGGATAGCTGCGTGAGCACGCCATCGGTGCTTCTGCATGACACTGAGATTGCATATTTGGATTCCCATGATTAGACTGATGCTTGTTTGGGAGCGCATGCGTCCTGGTTCTTGAGAAAAAAGTGTATATTACCTGTGCCTTTTTCGAATAAACTTCAGTTGTTAGTCAGCGCTTATCCGTTATTCTCCTCTCTGTTTGTCCCAAGTAGCCGCGCTGTTTTTTGATCTTGCAATGCACCAAGTAGCTCAGATTTTCGTTCTTTTGAAGAAAAGTATGTATAGACAGCATAGATTACTCTTCACTGCCAAAAAAAAAAAAAAAAAAAGCATCGTAGATTGTAGCTATGCTGTTCGGCAGGTAATAAATAAGAAAAAGAAAAGGCTGGGAGCGGTAAATCGTTGAGGGGGGGGGGGGGGGGGGGGGGGGGGGGGGGCACATGTGATACAGTACGTCTGGGGTTTGTTATCGCTGCAAGCCAGACAGTGACGATTATTTTTGCATTTATTTCAAAGGATAGTCTACGAAATTACGCCAGCGATAACTTATCTCCGGTAATCGAATATCCATCAATCAAAATGCAAAGTCACAGAGGTGCTTAGATGGGTAATAAAGTTTGCCAAGTATAATTTTCTGAGTTGGAAAAGTCGCTTTGCGGTTTGGACGATGCGTAATCAAACATTTGCACATGGAGCCGGCCGCCACTTGCCTGCTACCTTGTTCCAGTTCTCTCTCATGATTTAGTTACCAGGTCGTGTTTCAAGTTCTGTGGCATAGCAGCAGTAACATGAGACCATAGTGCATCGAGGAGATCGCAAACAAATGACGGGGAAATTAAGGAATTCGTTTCTAGTAAACACAAGAACCTACTGGGGCCCTTTTTGTGTTCGTTAAAGAGAGTTGCTCAGATAAATGATTTAAAAAACTTTAACACTGTATCCACAATATGGCTGCACAGTAATACCGTGCGTTTCACTATTTACGCAAAATCAGCATGTGGTCGGCTGATTAACTTGTTCCATAACAAAGTTTAATATCATTGTTCTACGGCCAAAGTGCTGGAACCAAAAGTTTTGAAACTATGATAAAACTCACAAACAACTTACGAGAAAATACCATACTCATGTCCTCTACTTCGTGAGATGCCGGCTGCTGGCCTTTAGTCCTGATATTAAGAATTTTTCTATCCAAATGTCTCGAATTGCACAAGTCACGTTTGACGTTTTATGTTTATACTATACGTGTCATTCATTCAGAGTCAGCTTCACCAAGGAAAAAGCCAGCACTCGCCCGCAGTTGTAGCCTATACAAACCGTCGCCCAGATGCCACTCTACTGCTTGCTATGTTTATTTAGCATGTGCGGCGGGGTCAAATACCTCGTTTTTTGTGGGTAACTACTTCTTGGGAAATTGCTTTCCTCAAGTCGCTGGTAAGCGATGCGATGTCGTAAGCGATTACTGATGTATTGAACACCAACGTCCATTAGGTTCAGTGGTAACGAACAGCACAGGAGGTTTTGTTCACGTTACTTGCCTAAAGAATTTTTCCTATCGAAACTCTTACGTGGTCTCATGGCACCGCGTCCAACAGAGAAAGGCTGCTGGCTCTCAGTCATCTTGGTTGTTTCTAGCGTTTGTTGTCAAGCCGGCGCCCACAGGCAATAGCGCCAAAGAGTCATTGAAACCAACCGGTGGTGAAACTTCATAAAGGTGGGCAATGACTTATGCCTTTCAATAATGCAAGACCTTCTTACTCAGGTTGCTCTATTCTTAAGACATCAAATGTAGTGGACAGCGCTTTAATGCATTTCAATAAGTACTTATACGTCTGCAGGTATGGAAGCTAGCACTGACATATTTTCCTATTTTGTGTATGTCATCCTCATTTTCCGCTTTAAAATATGATCTAATAGCTCTTTATTCAACCGCTCAGACTTCTCCCTACCCTGAACACGCCGGTAGCACTAGCGGGTATGTGACGGGTCTGTAAAACCGATGCGAAAAAAGTCAACGTATCATTCTTAGAGGTGGTCATGCTGATGCCAGTGGTAGCGGCACATCTTTGGCTTGTTGGGACTCTGTCAGTTTGAAGCGACACAAAAGGTAGACCAGTAGTTTCTTTTATGACCATTGCTTGACCAACTTGCATTTCAACACTTTAAAGATACACCTGCCGGATTTACTAACTGCTTGTTTATGCTGTTCCGACGTGGTGGGTCAACTACGGCATCTCTCATAGCCTTATGAAAGTCGCTTTGCGACGTTAAACCCAACCAAACGAAGTCACCATTATTGCATCAAGTTTTCTCATACGAACCTGTGGCAAATCATGACATCTTGGCCACCATCATATTGGAATGACGCAATTTCACTACGGACATTTATTGTTGTGATGGGCTGCCCATAGCTTGTAGTACGCTGCTTATGCTCTTGCGGCTGAATAGATTGCCGGTATCTCTCATACGGCGGCAAATGGCTGCATACAACACCCATTACTTATTTATAGAGCGAAGTGCGTGCAAGTTAAGCGATAACTGCGAAACACTAAGCATTAGAACCAAAACGCTCACTTCAGATTTGTGCACACATACTTAACGATCGTTTTTGTTTCTCTCCTTCTCTTTTTCTCCTTCTCTTCGCGTAAGAGATTCGCATGCTAGATTGCTATGAACAATGACGTGGACCGCCCAACAGATGACTGAGCTATCCGTATCTTGTGTACGTCGGTACAGGAAGTGACGAAATAATTGAACCAGCAACTGCTGCTGCCAGAACGCCAGACATTCTCGCGGGCGGGCAGTGCGAGATGTAATAAAATCAAACATGTGCTAAATGCGAAGCACCTGTGTCACCCAAGCTGCGTCACTGCGCAGCCAGCACGAAAAAATCTACACAAATAATTAAACGTCGAGTGGGAAGACCACACTTCGTGTTTGGACCGTTGGGACGACAAGATGCAGACACACATTATACTCGTTTGGCAGCTGCTATTGTGCGTTACGCTGACTATTTGCAAGCTGGGTCCTCCTGGCGGTCCTCTAAAGATGACGCATGACGTGGTAGACCCCTTGAAGGTAAGTCGGAAGACATGTGTATAGTCTTTGCAAAAGATAATCAGGCAAAAGCTCTTTTCCCCTCTTTAATGCCTCCCCCTCCCCTCTTTAATGCCTTCGGGCCCTGAGGGTATATGAATAAATAAATAAATAAATAAATAAATAAACGCAGTTCACCTCTCAGTCATATATACACACCTATTGAGACAAGCGTAAAGAAACAAATGTCTCCAAAAATGAGAACAGAGGTTCCTTCTACCTTAAAGAGCTTTATATTTAAGGGGAGGGTAAAAACAATTCAGTTCGCCGCAAAAAATAGAATGTCAAGTTTTCATTAGCAAGCCTTTTGTCATTTCTGTATGTTCCTTAAACACGAAGTTTGAAGATGAATCGGAAAGACAGGAGTATGGTAGCAAAGACTGCGTGTAATTCACTTGATTACCAGCCGGAATACAAAATATGCCTTCACGCGTATTCCACAAATTTCGATGCCATAAAATTTATTTTGGTTTCAGTAAAATCGACTTCCGATATATTGCGCCTGAACCTCTCAAGCCTACCTTTCAAGTTTGAAGAGCTTACTTCTTAGCGTAAAATTGAAGATCGGCATTTTGTGACGTTGGTTGTAAGACGTATATATAGGCGTCAATATACACGATCTGATCCGTTTTGTTCTTCAGTGAATTTAGGAACAAGCATTTGTACAAAAAACTAAAAATCTTTTCAACGCAGCTACCACAACTTTCTATACGACTAAGGTGAAATTGTCAAATAAAAGCTCATGTATCCTCTGAAGAGCACATAAACCTCCTCAAGACCGCTAAAATATCTGTTCTTCATTAAAGGGTCTCTCTCTCTCTCTTTCTCTCTCTCCTCGAGACCAGATTCAAATCTTGATGGCCAAATTAAAAATAATTATTTTTTCTTTGTTTTACCTTTTACCTCTTTTATCTTTTTAATCATTTAGAGATACGTTGCTGCTGTCTTTTCAGGTAGATTTCAAAGCAAGCATTATCTACGAGAGAGAGTTCAATAACTATGTGATTACTAATTAGAATGTATTAAAAATATTTCTTAGCACTGATTTTGGAGGCAACATCAAATTGAACAACGAATTGGTAGTGTGGTTTGAATTATTTAATACCTCCGAAATGACTTTACCATTTTACATAGGTACGAACTGGACGCGCTCATATTTGTTCTGCATTAAATTCAGGCTGGGTTCATGAAACTGATAATGTCCACGGATTGCGTTACTTAGACGAGGGTGCCACGTGCAACAATGCGATTGTAATATATACAATTCCGAAAAGCCAACTCAATGAACCTATAAGTCCTTATTTATTACTTTCTGTAAATACAACAGCAACGCGCATAACAAAAATTGCGTTCTTCATTAGTGACCGCCTTCAGTTATGCGGTTGAACCTTGGCCCTGAAATATGTCCTAGTAAAGGCACTGTTCGCCTAATTATCACTGGTATTGTTGTTAAGCTTTATCGCGTGCATAATGTCCGCCTTGCTTTTCATACACCTCCACAAGCCTGACTGACGTTTCTCTCGCAGGTTTTTAAGTAAAGATCTGTAAACTGTAAAAAGATAATCTGGTAAGGGCTGCAGATATTGCAATCCTCGGTGGAAAAAAAGAGCTTTTCTGAGTCAAATATCTTATATAGCACCGTTACGTTTAGAGCGGCGCAGTGGTGCAGACTGGAACGGAATTGATTGAAACGGTAAGTTGGGAACCTGGGCTAAACTGCCGGAGCAGCGGGTAGAGTGGTGGATACGAAAACTCAACAATTATTTCATTTTGGAATCTTCTGTAGCATTCATAATACTCCCATCCATAATGCAGATTTCAAAACTTGTTGTAACATGCAGGATAAATGGAATAAACCGAAGAGAACAATTTTAGTTTAATTAGTGGCACAACAACGAATTAGCCAAGCAACGGGCCAGAGAAGGCATCGTGGACGTGATAATCATTGTCATCTTTACTGCACTCCGCTAGACTTCCACTCACCCATAAAGCCGTCGTTATCACATAGTGTGAGGTGGCAGCACCTCCTGGCCGCTCTAACCCTGCTTACCAAGCTAACCGGCAGATGGCCATAGTGGTCCGTCCACCGATCGCCTCCCGTCCTGCGCGCTTATTATCAAACCATATCCCGTAAGAGCACTCGAGCAGACGACGCTCTGGCGCGTGATTTTTTTGAGCAAGGACACCTGACGACAAATTGTGAATATATTGTTTAAACGAATAATAACGCATTTAAAGGTGGCTGTTCCAGTCATTTTTGTGGCGCAATGGACTAACACCACCCACCTCTCCACTGATGCCACTGAGTGATCTGTTTCACTCGTGTGTTGTCATTTTTTTCTCTGAATTTGTTTTTCAGTTCCCTTCCCCGTAATTATTTCCTGCCTTCAGTGAGTGTATGGTACCTTTAGGTTGCGTTCACAGACACATTTCAGTAACAATCGGTATTAAAATGGTTACACTAAGAAATTACCTTCACCGTAATTATTCCCTGCCTTCAGTGAGTGCATACTACCTTTAGCATGCGTTCAGAGACATCTTTCAGCAACCATCGCCGTTTACAGTGATTGTATGTTACCTTTAGGTTGCGTTAAGAGAGACCTTTCAGCAGCAATTGCCATTTAGGTCACTAAGAGCGTCGTCTGCTCCGGTGCGCCTACGGAATATGATTTGGCAATAGGCGTCTGCGCTAGAGTCGAACGTCAGCCAGCCTGTCCAACCAGCCAGGAGTGAGCCGCCAGCCGTCAAGCGAATCAGTCACGTGTTGAAGCTGCGCTCTGCGCTCCTTTGCAGTCTTGTGAACATGTGAACTCGTTTTATTACATGTTTGTGCCCTGTCTCATCAATAAACCCATGGCCAGCCCTCACATTTGGCGCAGTCGACTCTTGAACAACGCCTCGCCGCTCGCCCACCTAAATAGCTTCGTATGCCACAACATGTCTGCGCAAGCCTCATGCTACTGCCCTTTTGTGTCTCCAAATACACGGGATGTCGGGAAAAGAGTTGGGAAGTCACCCGCACAGCCATACCTGAACAAGCGCCTAGAGCGGCGTCAGTTCCCGCGGCTCCGTTGTCTCTGCAACTCTCGCCTCTGTGTCTGGCAGAACATAGATAGCTTCCTGAACAGTTACCGACACATGTGCCCGGATCGCTAGGCTTACCGCTGCCATTGTCTCAGTCGATTTCCGCGCTTTCTCCACGCTGCGTCTCTATCCTGCCTTATGTAGAAGAAAGTGGAGCTTAAAACTCCGCGATCTGCTGAACGCCGCTACCCAGCTGATGGCGCGACAAACTAGTGCGCGTACTTCGCATTTAACCTATTAATCAAACGCAGGTGAATTTCTTACCTGCAGCAACGCACGTTGCAACGTCGGGCTGGCGAAACCACTCACAGCCTTTTTTATCACACGATTATTCATTTCCCACAATGTTAACGTTACCAGCAGTAAGTCGTTAAAATGATAATTTCTTGATGTTTCATCAAACTCTAATCATTATTAAACGGCGTAGGGTAAGTCTTCAAGGTGATCGTCTTAAGAGCCGGACGATGCATACCTGAACGAGGCCGTTCGCGATTAAAACGTAAGACGCCTCAATACTTGAGATTACAGTTGACCCAAAAACACCCCGGATGGTCTAAATTATGTGGTACCCTCTACAACGCTGCCATAGCCTTGAGTTGCTTTGGGACGTTAAATACCATGAAATAACGAAATGGGACTCGAGTGGATTACAGCATTACCAGCAGTAAGTCGTTAAAATGATAATTTCTTGATGTTTCATCAAACTCTAATCATTATTAAACGGCGTGCGGTAAGTCTTCAAGGTGATCGTCTTAAGAGCCGGACGATGCATACCTGAACGAGGCCGTTCGCGATTAAAACGTAAGACGCCTCAATACTTGAGATTACAGTTGACCCAAAAACACCCCGGATGGTCTAAATTATGTGGTACCCTCTACAACGCTGCCATAGCCTTGAGTTGCTTTGGGACGTTAAATACCATGAAATAACGAAATGGGACTCGAGTGGATTACAGCATTACCAGCAGTAAGTCGTTAAAATGATAATTTCTTGATGTTTCATCAAACTCTAATCATTATTAAACGGCGTACGGTAAGTCTTCAAGGTGATCGTCTTAAGAGCCGGACGATGCATACCTGAACGAGGCCGTTCGCGATTAAAACGTAAGACGCCTCAATACTTGAGATTACAGTTGACCCAAAAACACCCCGGATGGTCTAAATTATGTGGTACCCTCTACAACGCTACCATAGCCTTGAGTTGCTTTGGGACGTTAAATACCATGAAATAACGAAATGGGACTCGAGTGGATTACAGCATTAGTTCATTTTTTGGTGATACGAGCATCGGCGAGCATCAAGCATTCAGCTCAGCAAGTGCTGAGCTGAATGCTTGCGCCTCTTCAGCGGTGCTGTGCCCTGGTAATGCGGAGAGAAAAGAATACAGGTTTTCCTCTCGCTTAAATCTGTAGCAGGAGAGGCGCTTTCTTTCACTATTAACACTTCTTACATCGCGTTCTACGGTTGCTTCTTCTCCATTGAATTAGTCATCAGCTACATATACCTTGTTTTCGCCTGTCTTTTAAATACGTTTATTTCCTTGTCAACATGTCCTGCGTACTTATTGGATAGCTTTATATCCATTTCCAGCCATTTTGAGTCAACGTTCTTTATTTGTGCCTAGCTGTTATCTTGCAATGTCCACGGGACTCGTTCATAAATTATTTTGCTGTGAACTTCGTGTGATTTCAACCATGCTCAGCCCGCATATCCTTGCACTGCTTTGTTTGTGGCCTGCTTCTGTGGGCACGTGGTGGCAATCTTCGTGAAGCTGGTTTTAACTAATATCGATTGTACAGGTTGCTAGCACGAAGTCGTGACGGCACCTACTGCGCTCATGCTCTCATTGTTGCAGCAGTAATGTGGTAAGAAGATAGGTGGCACCACGCGCCAACCGGAAGCTTTCTTAGATAACTCAAAAGGCAGCGCTCTACTTTTTCCAGCTTGATCACGGTGCCTTAGAACACGCAGCTACAAAACGAAATCTAACAATTAAGAGGACACATGTGCAGTACGTAGTAAATCCACAGAAACAATTAATCATCCTGTACTAGAATGTTATTGCATCCAGCGGAAGTCGATGAAGGCGCAGTCACTTTTCCTGAGGCCCTTGGGTTTAGATATACCAGTGGCCGGGTGAATGAACTTGCGGTGGAAGTTAGCAAAAAAAAAAAGAGAACGATTGGAAGATTGGTGACTTCAAAGCAGAAACGTAGCATAATGTTACTAATGCATAAACAAAAACCTAATCAATAAAGTGATGTATAGTTAACTGGTCTAGATCAATAATTAAAATACAGGGAAAAAACGAGCGTGATAGCAACTGCTACCACCCAATTTCAAAGGGGAAGCTCCTATATTCCATCCATCCAAGCGATCTTGGGGAGAATAGAAGCCAGCATAGAAAAAGTAACTAGGGAATGAAAAAGTCGCTATGCAATCAACCACACTGTCGACCGAGCAGTAAGCCGATTTCACGAAGCCGTCTGCGCATGTACACGCTATCAAAGGCAGCAAGGCGACCTCTCAAGTGTATTCCTTCCTAACAGCCCCACTGCACTGATTTACTGATTTATTTATAGGAAGGGAAAGGCGCGGTAACTGTCTCACTTGTTTTCTGTGGACACCGCAACCGCGCCGTAAAGGAAGGGAGGAAGGTGGGAGAGAAAGTGGAAAGGGAGAAAGAGGAGCCGTAGTGGAGGGCTACGGGGTAATTTCGACCACCTGGGGATCTTTACCGTGCGCTGACATCGCACAGCACACGGACGCCTCTTCGTTTCGCCTCCATCAAAACGCATCCGCCGAGGCCGGGTTCGAACCCGGGTACTCCGGCACAGTAGTCGGGCGTCTTACCACTGCACCACCCCGGCGGGGCGCCCCACTTCACTTGTCGCCTTAGTCGGCAATAGATTCGATCCCAGTAGCACTACTCTTGTTATTTGTTCATTTAAAATTACATGAAGAATGCATATGGAGTTTATAGGAGAACTACAGGAGTATATAGCAGAATACAGGAAAATTGCAGGTGTTTATAAGAGAAGAAATATGGAGGCCCCCGCGAAGTGATACAGTTGTAAGACGTCCGACTACGGTGCCGGAGTACCCGGGTTCGATCCCGAACTCGGCGGCTGCGTTTCGATGGAGGTTGTTGTTGTTGGTTCACAGGAAGGGAAAGGCGCAATATCTGTCACACTTGTTTCTGTGGACACCTGAACCGCGCCGCAAGGGAAGGGAGGAAGGTGGGAGTGAAAGTGGATAGAGAGAAAGAGGAGCCGTAGTGGAGGGCTACGGAGTAATTTCGACCACCTGGGGATTTTTAACGTGCGCTGACATCGCACAACACACGGACGCCTCTTCGTTTCGCCTCCATCGAAACGCAGCCGCCGAGGCCGGGTTCGAACCCGGGTACTCCGGCACAGTAGTTGGGCGTCTTACCACTGCACCACCCCGGTGGGGCGCCCCACTTCACTTGTCGCCTTAGTCGGCAATAGATTCGATCCCAGTAGCACTTACTCTTGTTATTTGTTCATTTAAAATTACATGAAGAATGCATATGGAGTTTATAGGAGAACTACAGGAGTATATAGCAGAATACAGGAAAATTGCAGGTGTTTATAAGAGAAGAAATATGGAGGCCCCCGCGAAGTGATACAGTTGTAAGAAGTCCGACTACGGCGCCGGTGTACCCGGGTTCGATCCCGAACTCGGCGGCTGCGTTTCGATGGAGGTTGTTGTTGTTGGTTCACAGGAAGGGAAAGGCGCAGTATCTGTCACACTTGTTTCTGTGGACACCTGAACCGCGCCGCAAGGGAAGGGAGGTAGGAGTGAAAGTGGATAGAGAGAAAGAGGAGCCGTAGTGGAGGGCTACGCAGTAATTTCGACCACCTGGGGATCCTTAACGTGCGCTGACATCGCACAGTACACGGACGCCTCTTCGTTTCGCCTCCATCGAAACGCAGCCTACTTATCCTACCGCAGTAGGCGGTAGGATAGTTAGAGAGGATACCGGTAAGCTGTCTAAGGAGACGAAAGATTTGATTAAGAAACGCCAGAGTATGAAAGCTTCCAAGCCAACAGACCAGATCGAATTGGCCGAGATATCAAAGCTAATCAATAAGCGCAAGGTGGCCGATATTAGGAAGTATAACATGGAAAAAATTGAGCATGCTGTAAAGAACGGGGGAAGCCTTAAAGCGGTAAAGAAGAAATTGGGCATAGGCAAAAACCAGATGTATGCGATAAGGGACAAGGCGGGCAACGTCATCACTAATATGGAAAAGATAGTCAAAGTAGCCGAGGAGTTCTATACGGGTCTCTACAGTAGCCAAAGTAGTCAGGACCGTAATGAGATTGGCGGTAAACAGTCAGACGTTCCACCAGTGACGAAGGACGAGGTCAAGAAAGCACTATAAACTATGAAAAGGGGGAAATCAGCTGGAGAGGATCAGATAACTACAGATTTGCTGAAGGACGGGGGGGATATCGTGCTAGAAAACCTGGCCACCCTGTATACGCAGTGCCTGGTGTCATCGACGGTACCGGAACCATGGAAGAATGCAAACATTATCCTCATTCACAAGAAAGGGGACTCTAAGGACCTTAAAATTACAGACCAATCAGCTTACTGTCTGTTACGTATTAGATATTTACTAAGGTAATCGCTAATAGAATCAGGACAACCTTAGATTGCAATCAAGCAAAGGATCAAGCAGGGTTTCGGAAACGGTACTCTACTATTGATCATATCCATACCATCAATCAGGTGATAGAAAAATGTTCGGAGTATAACCAGCCCTTATACATAGCATTCATTGATTACGAAAAAGCATTTGACTCAGTTGAAACCTCGGCGGTGATGCAGGCATTGCGAAATCAGGGGGTAGACGAGCCATACGTGAAAGTGCTGGAAGATATATATATAGCGGCTGCACAGCAACCACAGTTCTGCATAAAGAAAGTAACAAAATTCCCATAAAGAGAGGTGTTAGGCAAGGAGACACAATCTCCCCAGTACTATTCACAGCTTGTTTAGAGGAAGTATTCAGAGACTTGGAATGGGAGCAGTTAAGGATAAGGGTAGATGGAGAATACCTCAGTAATCTGCGATTTGCTGATGACATTGCCTATCTAAGCAACTCGGGGGATGAACTGCAAATAATGATTGATGACCTAGACAGGAAAAGTAGAAAGGTAGGCTTGAAAATCAATATGAAGAAGACTAAGGTAATGTTCAACAGCCTCGGGAAGGAAGAGCAGTTTACATTAGGTAGCGAAATACTGGAAGTAGTAGGCGAATATGTCTACTTAGGACAGGTAGTAACCGCAGACCCCGACAACGAAAAGGAAATAACAAGAACAATACGATTGGGATGGAGCGCATTTGGCAAGCACTCGCAGATTATGACTAGCAGCTTACCGGTATCGCTCAAGAGGAAAGTATACAACAGTTGCATCTTACCTGTACTCACCTATGGGGCTGAAACGTGGAGGCTAACCAAGAGAGTTCTACTTAAGTTGAGGACAACCCAGAGGGCTATGGAACGAAAAATGGTAGGGGTAACATTAAGAGATAGAAAGCGTGCAGAGTGGGTCAGAGAAATAACTCAAGTTACCGACATTCTAGTAGAAATTAAGAAGAAGAAATGGACATGGGCAGGACATGTAGTGCGAAGAGAGGATAACCGATGGTCGCTGAGGGTAACAAACTGGATTCCAAGGGAAGGAAAGCGTAGCAGGGGGCGGCAGAAAGTTAGGTGGGCGGATGAGATTAAGAAGTTCGCAGGGGTCAAGTGGATGCAGCTAGCACAGAACCGGGTTAAGTGGAGAAATATGGGAGAGGCCTTCGCCCTGCAGTGGGTATAATCAGGCTGATGATGATGATGATGATGATGATGATGATGATGATGATGATGATGAAACGCAGCCGCCGAGGTCGGGTTCGAACCCGGGTACTCCGGCACAGTAGTCGGGCGTCTTACCACTGCACCACCCCGGAGGGGTCGATGGAGGTGAAACGAAGAGGCGTTCGTGTGCTGTGCAATGTCAGCGCACGTTAAAGATCCCCATGTGGTCAAAATTACGCCGTAGCCCTCCACTACAGCTCCTCTTTTTCCGCTTTTACTTCCACCTACCTCCTTTCACGTACGGCGCGGCTCAGGTGCCCACAGTAACAAGTGTGACAGATACTGCACCTGGGGTTCTTTAACGTGCACGGACATCGCACAGCACACGGGCGCCTTGCTTTCCGCCTCCATCGAAAAGCGGCCGCAGAGGGCCGGGATTCTATCCCGCGTCCATGGGAACAGTAGTCGAGCACCTTAAACACTGCGCCACCCCGGCGGAGCCATTATTATTATTGTATGGAGTTTTTGTTGACATGGTGCAGGTGACGATGAAAGTGCGTATGAAACTCAACTTCATTAATTTTGACAGTAGTACATTTCTACACTAAGCAACGCAAGCTTTCGAATGCTCGTGGATATTGGCATTTACATTGTGGCCTAATATTTCTCGTGGTTTCCATATATGGGCATTACAGAATCGGTTACCTTGTATCAAAACCTTTAGAGGTTTTCTCTTCCTCGTGTTTGGGGCACTGTACTTCACATCCTTAGCTAAGGTTAGCTGAATTCCATGTGACTGGGAGTTCCAGCGATCACTTTGAAAAATTCTTGAAGATAGCACGTTCAAAAAAGAAAAAAAGAAGTATTTCCGGGAAAAAATCGCCGCCGAAGCTTACACAACGCTCCGCAAATGGCCTTTAATTATGCTTGTTAATAACATACATTATATTGACAACAAATTTTTTTGAGCCATCTAATGTGCTTTTTAGGAGCGGAATTTGTATTCCGTTTGGTCGTGTTGATAACCTGATGTTTCTGGGACATTCTGCCTGGATAATATTTCTAGCATTTGAACAATTTTTGCAAAGCGAAGTGCATTGCACAATAATTTTAGTATTGTTTATATCCTTTATATATTTTTAAGTGACATTGTTTGTATCGCAGGTGTTTCAAAATTTTCAATACGTTGTGGCCGTCGTGGATTCCGACAACGATGCCATATACGAGTGCATGTCAGCCAACCGAACTGCATTCGACCCGGAACAGAAGACAGTAACGTTCACATGGAATCTTCAAGAGGCTGGGTCTCCGCCGAGGTACAAAATCAGCACATTAAATTTTCTTTGCGTATGTTTGAATCACTATACTGCTCGGAATGGTCCGTAAAAGGTAGCTGTAGATAGGGCACTCGAATAAAAGTCACTGAATAGTCTGCAGCACAACTGCAGCGCCTCGACAAAGCTAACGGCAGTAAAACAGACACGCTAACGTAAGCCTTGCTTGTTCCTGTGTGTGCTTACGGGAATCGCACAACAGGGGATCCCCCTAAGGTGTGTACCAATACCGTTTGTACTTGGATTTGTTGATCTATCTGATTTGGTTGATCATTAAGATCCTCTGAGGTCGTAGAAAACTTCGAGAGAGAGCTAGGAGCCCTGTACCAGAGGTTTTCCTTGAAATGCAATGCTTGAGAGAAAGCTACAACTTTTATTAGTTGACAAATGGCTTCCTTCTGGCAGATGTCAGGGGACAGTTTCAGAGAACAAAACCATTATGTAAAACCAAGAACTGCGAACGCATTTAAAAAAAAAAAAAAGAACATGCTTTTGGAAACCTGAGAAGCCCTCAAGTACGCGCGGAAAGAGATGCAGCTGTCCAGTGGGCCTTAAAGACAGCCGAAAAAATTATGCATACAATAGGTTCCTATACCATACCGTATGTTAGAATGCAGTGCGACAGATGGTAAGAAACTAAAAAATAAGGTTAAATAGCTGCTTGATAGTATAACGATTGAAAACATCCTATGAAAAAAAAGTATCACAACAAAAATAGCCCCACTAAAAGCGTATGGAGGACGGAGGACTACTAATGATAACAAAAAACAGGAATATTTAATAGCAGGTTAACTCATGGTGAATTTACCTCTACACTTGGATAGCAATGTAATTATATCTCAGGACGTTTTTTGTGACAGTTCCAAAAATAACACTGCCATTCAAACCTCAGCAAGAGCCAAATTGAGTGCTCAGTATAGGTTTCAATCGGCGGTGTTTTCTCACAAAGAATTGTGCAAAAAACATCGCCTGTGCTCGTTCAGCCTTCTGACATGCCTCGACGCCGATGAGTGATGGGTAGCAGAAATTTTTCCCTTCATACCGTCACGTATTGGTGACAAGGCCCTAGACACCAACAGAAGACACGGGCTTGATGGTACTGAAATTAACCTTTTGGGGCTGACTTGCGCCCGCAAAAGAACTTAAGCAACTAGGCGGCGGCGATAGCAACAAACGTGCTCGTCCATCGTCGAACAAAGAATTCCCGTCACACTCGTCAACGCTCAATTTCAAGGCTGCTCAGAACAATCTAGATAACGTCGCAAACTGCTACTAGCATAATCTGGAACATTGTAGAAACATACGCAAGTGATCGGAATCTCCGAGACAGATCTCGGCGCAACGTTCGCGACAAAAGAAAATTATAACGGATCGTATCGCGACAACGAGTATGAACAAACACGGGATACAGAATTGATACGCGTGCCAGAATCACAGTGATAAGGTCGCATGCCGGCGCCTGTTAAAAAACAACAAATACAGTTTTGAAGGTTTCGTGGCAATACATTACCGAATTTTTTGAATTTATCACTTGTGGTATTACGGAGTTGCAGCAGTACAACAAAGAGATCCTGTTTGGTCGATGTCCTTTTTTTTTGTATGAAGTAACCTCTAATTTGCCAAAAACGCACAATAAACTCCCTATATTTTGTACGTGCACTTTTACAGAGAACCGGAGGCGCTATATCAACGAGTAGGGGACGACCCAGAAACGCTAATTTTTTGGACTGATGCTGGTAAGAACGCTCCTTTTACATCACCAGAAAAGGAGAACGTGCGTCGAGTGTCTTCCCGGCAGCGCAGAAAAGAGATTATGGTTTCTTTGTTTGTTTTTTTTTTACCGCAACAGTGTTATCAATATCGCTCGATTACATTCCCTAGACAGAGAAGCTCGAAGCCATCGGCGTCATTGCAGCTTCCCTAGAAAAGTGACTGGTGACGATTCCAGTGCACCATACATCCCGTACGAGGAGCAACCCTATAGGGCAGATATTATCGGAGGCAAAAGGTCATGTGTAATCGTACCTCATCCTTCCTTCGATCAATGGTGGAAACAAATGCGAGCTTTTGACGCGTTATGACGTGTTTTGATCCTGAGTGTTCAAATCGATAGCATATATTTAGTCAGGCATGAAGGCCATTTAACCCGTTAATCTTCCATTTGGCATACCATGACTAAAACTATTAAGTTATATCAAATAATGAGTCTGTACTTAATAGGTCATGTAGCACATTAATTTGTTACGCGACGTAATGACGGTTTCGGTAATCCGAACATCGTCGATTTTCGCCTGTACTTTTGCCATGTCTGCAACAGCCGGTTCGATACGCCTTTGTAACATGCTCCGTGGAGAAGCTATTTCATATGAAGAGAGACTGAAAGAAAGGACGTGTTGTGATCGTTCAGCATACTCAACTGGCGGGACGTTTGGTCATGCGTAATCTGGTATTAAGCATTCATAAAGCTAAATCGACTGAATCGCTTACCTGTATCTAACTCAGCTGGCGAAAATTTCATGGACGAATTCAAGGCGATATTGTTCGATTTCCGTAAAGAGCTTTAGCGTATCACTACTTAATGGTCACAGAAACCTTTCCTCAGCAGTGTCATATTATTGATGGCATTATTGACGCACGTGACGGCGACATTAGCATCTACGTTCTTCTCAGTACCACGGCATTGTTACGTTTCTGGGCGATTCAACGAACGAAGAGCAAGCGGCGACACTGAAACTCGTCAAGAACGCATTTATTCCGTCTCGGCAGTCGGGTAGATCGTGGAGCTTATATAGCCTCGTAATTAACGTTTCTCGTAGGCGTCATCAAGAACAGGAAAAAAACGATACGTTCCGTGTGACAAAAGGTGTTACATAGGAATGCGGATGGAAGGCAGGGATGTTAACCAGATAGGCCTCCGATTGGCTACCCTACACTGGGGAAAAGGGATAAAGGGATTAACGAGGGGTAGCGAAAAGAGACGTGGAGCCCAGTCAGCGTTTGTCACACAAGCCCGTGGCTGTTAGAAAACGAAACAGTGCCCTGTATGCCTTAAAGGCGGTCGACTGCCGTTTGCACAGACGAAGGATCTAAACCACCGTTAAAGGGCGTGGATCGAGGTGGTCCAGCGCACAACGCAGCTTATGTCTTTCCCTCACAAATACAGGGCATTCACATAAGAGATGATTGATTCACGGATAAATGTTCAGCGTGGAACACGGCGGAGTTTAGCAACCGCCGCCTTAGGACACTAGATCTTGGACGGCGCCTTTGCCTTCCCCATCAGACTGCTCGTCAAGAAGCAGCGTTACTTTGCCACTTATGTCTCGATGTTGCGTTAACCAAATAGTATGCTTTCAGGATTGTAACGGCCGACAGCACTGCCTGTGAAAATTGGGGTTGTGAAAAGACAGAAGGTGTTATAAAGCAAAGAACATATAAGCACGCAAACCGCAACAAAGCACGGAAGTAAACCAAGCCAAGTGGTCAAATTCAAATAGCTGCTGGTGACAAAGACGCCTCAGTCTGCAGTTGCAGTACTTGAGACTATACGCCAGTTAGATCTAAGAAGGTATCGAGCAAAGTTAAGGAGACGTTGATTAGCCAAAAAGCGGTCAATAATGCAATACGTAGGATATGCCACGGATTGTTAGTCGTGATACGAAGTACTGTGTGTATTACGGATGGACCTACTTTTAGAGAGTTTTAGCTTACCGTGATCCGCGATCCGCTACTGGGATCCGCCACCGCAACTCCACTGCGCATGCCCAGACCACCCTTGACGCCGACAGATGGCGCCACATACTGAATGTCGCCACACAGACCTGCCGCGTCGGGACCAATCAGCTTGCCCGCCACACCCACGCGCAGTACAGAGCCACGGTGGCGGATCGCGGATGACGGTAAGCTAAATCTCTCTATTGATAGCGAGAAGAACTACCGCATTTTATGCTGCCTACCAATATAACATGTACAATTATCGGAAACATTATCGCCGAGAGAGTAAGGCACTTTATACGCTTGCCTTACATTGTCTTTGCTCAGGCTTAATATGCACATGCATTGGCGACGATTTCATGTTTGGAAAGCCATCAATGAGCATATCATAGTAGTACTCAAGGACATCGGTAGCAGTTAAAGAGCCACATCTGTGATTAACAGAGTGAGTAGCAGGACTGCTCCTTCGGGTTTCGATATTACAAAGTCAGGGTCGCCCGATTGTGGAACATCCGTTTGCGATCGAAACCGATGAAGCCATAACCCAAGGCGTTGGCAATACCGAAAGCACTAACAGCCTTTCCAGATTGAAAAATAGATTAATATAGCTCTTGAAGCGGTGCCCTTTGAGAACGGAGCGCACTGTGTGTTTCTGTAGGGACAACGCAAAGCGGAAGACGAACATCGGGGTCGATTAATAACATGGAGCCGTTTTCGATGGCAGCATTACAGTTGGTTGCTCTAACGACGCGGTGGTCCTCAATGACCATACCTTGTTGCAGAGTGTTCAGTTTTAACCATTCTGAGCTCAGTCGTTGACCGATACGTTAGGATTAAAATAATTACATTCATGTTTGAACAATCAGCCTACCCGGCCCATTAAAATGGTCTCTTCCTAGCCAGCGAAAAGAAGACAATTTTCTTCTCCCTTTCCAAGAAGAGAGGAACTGACAGAGAAAAGAAATATGGTAGGAGGCGAGAGGTTGGGGAAAGGGCTACTGCTTGTTGCGCTACGGCTACTGGAATCCATTGGAAGACTGGAGCGGGGGACATCAGTCACACTGCTTTTGACGCGCTTATTCTTTGATAGAAGGAACAAAATGAACACATACAAGAGGAAGTGCGAACAGACAACTGTTTAATTTTTAAAGGTTTTTCAATTCTATGAAAAGAAGTTCTCGCGCGGCGATGTTAGACGTGAAATGCAAAACACCTAACAATTGCGGTGTCCTTATATAATAGGTTTCCTTGTTTGTAAAAAATTAATACCTTCTATAGACCTTTTCAAAACTGGCCAAAGGGCGCTGCCATACTGGGGACTGGGCTGTGCTCATAGCACAGGAAAAAACTGCGGATTCTCCCCCTACGCCTGCTTCACAGCCCAGTCAAACCGGTTTCTCCCGGGATCGTGAAAAGGTCTATAGTGAGCAATTTTCAGTTCACCTTGTATGCGTCCATTTTCCTTCGACGAGGTAAGGAAACTAGTGCGCCGAAAAAGCATGTACAGTCGCGGACAGAATGAATTGGACCACTTTTCTGCATTCAAACGTTTCTATCCCGTCATCGAATGGAAATAAATATGCTTGTTCTCCTCATATGCAACGATAAAAGAAAATACTGCAAGCATATGCAAAAAGCATGAGTTATGTTTTGGTATTTAGCAAGTGAGAAGAATTTGACCGACAAAGCGTGGTCCATATTCTTCTGTCCGCGACTGTACAATCAACTGCGCCGAGTTTCAACTCTCTTAGCAATTTGCCACCCAACGCCTGATGGGCTGAACCATGCGGCCGCTGTACTTCCGAAGTACATATACTAAAATTGGAAAGGTACACACAAGATTAGCAGGGCCACTGCGCAAGGATGCTGTCTACTCTCGAGGACAAAGCCTGTCAGGGGCAGCTGCTGCTGCGTCCTGGATAGCACATTGCTGGCCCATAGTATCGCACTAATCACGTTGATCGTCTATACATTCCTCATCTGGGGACAGATTCGAACGAATTTCTGTTGTGTTCCACAAATGTAAAAGCGTCGACGACGCAACAAGCAGGAAGCTCTCACCTGAACGCCCTTTCCGCCGCGTGAGCATTGCTTCTCGCGGGCAAAAACCTACGCATCTTCCGGGTTGCCACATGCTTAAAAGCTGCTTCAATTGTTCCCCTGGGAATCAGGGGTTCTATAGTCTGAAACAAATGAGAGAGCGTCTGGAACGACACTAAATCTTAATTTATTATCAACTGTTTTTACGGCTTCGTTTTGCAACGGAATATAGAACTGTTTATATGCAACATGCGATGCGACCTCCCCTCTCCCTCTAAAACATTTCTCCTAAGTTCTTACTGTAAGGCCTCCTAAGTATTATTGCAGGATTGTACTCAACAGCCAAATTTTCAGCTCATTATCCGTCACCGTTCCGTCCACAAAGGCAGATCGAAACGCAGGGTTCACAAGTTATTATCACAATATCTTGGCATATGTTGTTGTAGTAGGTGTTGCTCCAAAATAATGTCAATCGAATAGGTTCTAACTGTAAATAGCCTTTTATTTTACTACCGCCAACCATTCACTGACAAGGGGCAGGATTGTTAATCTGGAAAAAATTACAGCTCAATCCTAGGAGAAACTGGTAGTGCTGTCTGGCGCATTTAATGCGCTCTGCGATTATGCTTGAATTGCGTCAGTGTCTCCAGATGGTGGCAATTATTCAAAACATTGCCGTTTATCGTGTATGAATGACCATTTTGCTATTTGCATATTCCCCTCATGAACCACCACCTGCGTTGCTATGAGCTCACATAATGGCGTCGTCATTGCCGGAACATTCTAGAAGTGCTGCTGCCGATCGCCGAGAAAGCTTTAAATCGCCGTGGTTGCTAGTCTTCATGCGCGAACTACTTGGGGTAGCAGCTATTAATAACCCGCATCAAGCCGCTACCGGCATTAACTATGTATTCTAGTGCAGTTATCACATGTCGCTACACGCCGTCCTGCGCGGTATGGCACAGCAGCGCACGTTTAAAACTACGTTTTCCCACCATCTGTAGTTTGTTTATGCCAACACATGGGGCAGCACGCATGCATTCCTGCAGTGGAAAAGTCTAGGCGTTTCACAGGTTAGATCGCCAATTTTTTGGACGAAGAGTTCATACATTGGTTGTGTTCTACTTTTCACTGGTAAATCTGCAATATTAATAACAACTTTTTTTTTTTTCAGTTAGGGCCCCTGTGTTAAACTCTGCCCCAAACTACCGACAGTTAGTCCATTCAGTTTGGTATGCTTTCTCGCGTCATAGTATTCTGCATGCGCTGAGGCTTGCCCGCGATAATAACCAGCAGAAAACATGTATTAATCATTGAACTCTACCTTGACGATCTATAGTTATGTACGAGGTAATGATTTAAGAGCCAAATGCAGAAGTATTTGTTACCGCCTCCTCCCACCCTATAAAAGCCTTCATTTGCCATTTGTGCTAAAATAGCTACGACCGCCGCATATTTTTGTTTTATTCTATCTGGACCACACTAAACCAGCATTTCAAATTATCATTCAAACGACACCGAACAGGAAATATGGGAGCTGTCAGAATGGCCACAAAAATGTAAATGAGTGCAAACTGTTTCAGATCCTACACCTAAAGAAGGCAAGTTCTACTACACGGATTATTACAGCTGTGTTGTTCTGGACATGGAATACAGCGGACATCGTAAGTTTTTACACGTCTGCCAGGGCAGACAACGCGTCGCAATGTCATGCTGTGGCATTGCATTCCCCAGTCCACTCAAAAATTTATTCCTACCAATTTTTATCAGCTCCATTCCAGAAACAATGATTTGCACGCGCACGTTTTTTTCTTTCTTGTGCCAACAAGGCTCTCTATGAAACAGTTTTAATAGGATGCAAAAATGCACTGTTTATTTGAAGCTGAGCACCAGCGATGTATTCTGTGTCAGCATTGGCTGGGGCCAGAATACCCTTCGCTCCTGCCACATGGCAATTCGAATGGAACACAGCAGAGCGATCTCTCAAATTCTTGGTTACTATACAAATCTGTTAGTTTAGGAAAACCTGGCTTTATTGTCGTTTGAAAAAAGAAATTGTAATTACTAGCAAGAAGTTTGTTTTAGGCTGCCCAATAAGATTAAAACTTAGGTTTGGCTGATGACGCAAACTATGATGTAAATTTGGACTCTCTGATGGCCAGCTGCGAGCCGTCAATGCTTTCTACCAACAACTGGAAAGAAAGCTACCGCCTACCGTATGCTGCAGGCAGCTTTTTTTCAGGGCTCGCATTAGGACCTAGAATACTGGTTAGCGGCACTTTTCGAAACTAAGTTGCTTATAATGGTTTTGCCGCATGTAGTAAGCTTCCACTACGAAAATCAATTTATCCACAGATTCCTCTTAGGAAACTTGCAATTATTTCCTAATAACATTTTTGAGATGAGCAGAAAAACATACGATAATGGTTTTCTGTGGATTTTGAACTACTTTAGATGGATGAAGGACACACGTTAACGCAAATATTTTCACAAAATAGTGCTAAAGGCCTAATTCTGCATCAAATCCGGTGTTGTGGATGGTGCTCTGTGAGCGCAAATTCTCGAGAATGGTGGTAGCATTTAGGTGGCCGTGTCCATTCTACTAGCATCCTGATTGTAGCGCAGAAAAGCAAACCTTAAAAGAACCTCAATGTGCAATGCGCAGTAACGCTTACGATGCCACGATGCGGCCATAAAGCAACATTCATGCAGTGCCCTGGTGCCGTATGTATTGTTGTACAGGTGGCCTCCAAGTCGCTCTCCTGACACGCTGGCTCACTAACAACGCGCAGCTGCCATCGGAACCATAAGAACAAAGCGCTGACATGACTCGACTAGATTTTCTCTACTTTAGCTAGCTAGCTGACCGCACATAGCACGTAACATCAACAAAATGCAAATCTTTATGAAGATAAGCAAAGACAGCGTGGAAAAGCATTGCGAGTGACCCGAAAGCTCCTTTCTCATTTCGCTAGTGTGGCCGTTAAAGCGCTACGATCGCCCTACATCGCGGCAGTTGCCAATGTGTCGGCTATAGTGAAAACGATAATTATTATTGCTTTTTTATTATTGTTCTCAGACGTGCCGTCTACAATAACATTAATAAAAGAGCCGCAAAGCGCCGCCTAGCCTAATAAGAATACGGCTGCACCAAACTCTATGTATATAGTTCCAGTGCAGCGGCGGGCCTTTACGGAGCGAACGATCTGATTTAAACTTTCGTTAAGGGGCTACCGAAATGAGATATTCTTACCTCACTGCCCTCCCCGTAACGCTTACATAGGGAGGCGTCCTCATAAGCGAAACAAGGAGAAGACACAAAACATTCTCGGTTGTTGGTAATTGCGTCCATTTGCAGGCTCTCAATGACAGGCGCTTACATAGGCTCTTCGGTTGTAACGCTTTTAACATGCACTTTTTTTTAACTTTTCTATTCCTCTTTACCCTTTTTGTTTTGCTCAGTCCTCTTGCTTATATTAAGAAGCGAACGCAAACACTGGCCGGAGCTTACCTGCCCAGCTAGGTTGATTACGCTTCCATATAATTTCCCAGCCAGCCATATCAGCAGATACTATGCAAACAACGTTGCGAGCGGGCAAAAGCTTTATTAACACGTTCACCCAAGCCATATATTTCCAGTCGTTGGCGTGAAATGGCGGTAAAAGCCTCCTTAAAGCACCAATATTTTTTATTACGCTAAACTCGAGATGTATGTTCAGTAAAGCTCCGCGGAATTACGCTTCGAAAGGAAGCCTTCTTCATTCGCGTGAGAAGTGCGAAAAATCCTAATTAGGTAATAATGTTTGACCTTTCCAGGCTGCAGGGGATAGGTGGTTACTTAAGCTTTTAGCCTGACAAGCTTAGGATGTATTCTTTTTTTTATTTATTTAACTGTGGGCTTATTCCTTTTTTTGTTCCTTTTTTTAAATAGAACTTGCCAGAAGGTTGAGATTACGCAAGGGATTGATGAGCCCTTGCTTTGCGTTAACGTCAGCTTTAGGTCAGCCTTGCCTAGTTCCATTCTAACGCTCAGTGTGACAGAAAATGCAGCCTTCAAGCATGCCAGTTAAATATTTGGGCGGCTGTACATTAAATCGTTATTGCATGACCTCCTTCCCCTCTGCTTCTCTGTTGTTCGCTCGCTACTCTTCTTTATTTATTTTCCCGCATTTCGTTGCTCTGCGCTACTCAGCTGCGTTCAAGCTGTTGCTTCCTTTCATCCCGACTGGTAGAAAGTGGATCAAAGTAAACGGAACAAGTATTCATACATAAACGATTTCAAGCCTTCTCTGTCTGATGTAAAAAAAACATTGTTAGCCTAAAACTAGCGTCTACTAGCGCGCTGCATATGGCAAAGGAACCGGTTTGAATAATGCAACGCGAAAAAATGTCACAAGGCAATGGTGTGCTTGGCTTATTCTCTTCCGCACCCGTATCGTCCATGCCACCTTTTTGGAAGCTTGTCTGCTACGTCTGGCAATTAACAGACTGTACAGAGTGTAGAGTTTATCTTTTCCAGCCTTCCGAACCATAGGTTATTATTGCCCTGAGCTTTAATACTCCTCCTTTGAAAATTTGCATGTAGACCATGAAAATCATCTGTAGCCTGCAACCGCTATCAGAAACTATCCCTGCCTAACTTTACTTTTGGAATTCAGGGCCCGTATTCCGAGTTCTTGTCGATATCAAAAGCGTCGCTATCTCCCCGACCTCGAGTCATCTAATTGGTCGAAACGCCGGAACATGATGTTGCCACCATCTCCGGCTCCGCAGTGGCAACACCCGGTTCGGACATTTCGACCAAACAGATGACCCGAGGTCAGTTGAGACAGCGACACTTCGATAACGATACAAACTCAGAACACCAGGCCCAGGTTTTCCCTCCTAGCATACTTCCCACATTGCACCATCTTCGCCTACGCCGGGACTGAATGTTGCGAACGAAGGTCCTTTTCAAACCCGCGCCAAAAATTTACCCTTGACCGGTCGATGAAAAACCTCCTTGCCAAAACTTTCGCTAGTGGAGCAAGCTTTCCTTGAGACCTACTGCATTATATTTTGTGTTGCCAAAACTCACCTTCATGCCCTATTTCAGTCATGGATCGCTGTACAGGTAATTCATTGCAAAATCTTCTGTGTTAACACAAATGCGATGACGTTATAGGGGTAATCTTACTTTGTACAAATCTTTTCCCTGGAAGTGTATCGAGCTTTTTGTGTTTTCTTTGATGCAGAGTGCGTGCTATGGGTCCCAATAGACTTAGTGGGCCCAATATCACGACAGTGCATTGACCATTACGAAGACGCCTGTGGTATCCCGGTTCCTGCTCACCCGAGACAATTCTGCGGCGACATCAATTTGAAGTAGCAACAGTTTCAGAAAAGAGATTTGTATTTGCTACTCGACAAACAACAAGTACTGCCTTGGCAACAGGGCGTAACTTCTGTGAGCTTCCAATAAACACCCAACTTTGCACGTTTCAATAACCGTTGCATGGAAAGTGAAGCACTTGCTTTAAAACGACCTTCGAGGTTCATCTGGTATTTTATTTATTTATGAAATACTTCAGGAGAGGGAGGGTACATAACTGACGGTATATAAGACATCAGCAAGCGCAAAAAGGCCAGCAAGAGCAAGCAGTTATACAATCTATGCATTAATTTCGAATAACACAGCAAGTACATGATGCAATGAGACAAAATAACAAAATGCACAGCACCAAACAGCTACAGTACATCAATCAAGGAGGGTGAAAGAATTCAGAACTTGGGGGTAGAGCATTCCATTCAAACACTGTTCGTGGAAAAAAAGAGTATTTATATGTGTGGGTGCGCGCAAAAATGGGTGCTAGACAGAAGCTGTGCTTATGGCGTGAGGGTCGCGTGGAATCTTTGACGATATAGTTTTCTGATAATGCGCTATCCCACAGGGAAGCCGTCTGTGGCTAATATTGCTTTAGTTATGATAATAAATGGGTGCTATGTCTGTGTTATGGATGTATACTGTGTGGAGCTATGAGGAGACAGTCTCATACCCCGCCGCCACTCCGCGGATGCCGCGTTCTCGTTAGCGACCCACGGAGAGAACAAACGGACCACAACCGGGACTAGACATAATTAGCCCCAGAATGATATCTATTGCACTTGGAAATAGCATGCCCGTCCTGCTATACAACATCGACAAGCTCTTAATTGAAAAGAGAAGGCTATGTAAGAATAAGGACTTCTGACTCAACGGCTGATGAATTGGAAGTGCGATTTCAGTGGCAAATATTCGCGCGGGCTGGGAATGGCGGTCGGCATCTGTCGTGCACGCCGCATTCTTCGGGCAAAGCCATACAATGTAACCTGTTGTGGAGGCTGCGGAAGCTGATGAGATCGTGCGGCATTTACCGGTATCTCTGTGTTTTGAACAAGAAGACAGGCGGTCATGGACAACAGTTCCTTTCATGTGCGCCGCAAAGTCCGTGCCAGCTATTCCCCGCATTTGCCGGGAAATGTGGTTAGAAACCCCCGGGTTCGGTCGTTCTGCATGCGGCGTTAACGGCCGGATCCAGGAGTTATGTGTAGTCTTCTCGCGGGAATCCATGTAGACGTCTTGGTGGCGCACCTGTCGTTCTTTCCACTTCCCCCAGGAAGAATCTTCCCCCAGCCGGCGCTGCCGTTTTTGCAACGTACAAAGGCAACGTAGAAGTATGTGCTAATAAGAGGAAAAACTCCGCTAACTAAAGGCAAACATCGCCGTTAGTTTCTCGCTGACATTTTAAGACTCATTACGCGGGGAGGTCAGAAGCAGGGAATACCTGATTCTACCTCGAAATGACGTCATCGATCGGCTTTTGCAGCCTCAGGTTTATAGGAAACCTGAGCGCAAGTTTCGTCGCGCGATACCAGAGCCGCGCCTTCCCTGACGGCGAGCCGTCCAGGCTACCGGGAATTTGATTGGGAAAGAGCGCGGCGGGCGCTGCTAGCCTCGGCCAGACGCCGGCGGTAGCAATAGTAGTCATAGCTCGCGCGCGTACGCGCCGTTCAGTCCTAGCGGGGAGCAGGACGGGAGCGCCGCCTGGCACGCGCTCTCTCTCAGTGGACGGCTTTGTACGAAAAGTGTTATGACTGGGGTCCCAGCCTAGGCTCTCGTGGCTGGAACACAGGAACGAAGCGGGTCCGATGAGCGGCAGCCATTGAAGACGCCCAGTCCGCGGCGGCAGCGACGGGGGTTTCATCGCCACCACTGCTGTCGGTCAACTATCTCGCCAAGTCGGAACGGGAAAATCGGAAGGGTGCAGAGCAACTTATTCATGCATAATTGCCCGCCCGGTACTCGCAAGGCTGACCACGAGGAAATTTTCTCATTTGTTAACGAAAGCAAAAGCGTGCAGCTTTTCGAAGAAAGGGAGTGCTCGTGACATTCCAAGAATTAAGTCCAGTGGGATAGTGGCCCTTGCCAGGGGCGAACTTCTCGGAATCCTGGACTTAATTTCCACTGTCAGCTCAAGATCGCCATCGCATCCAAGGAAGTTAACCCTTGCCACATGAACATGGGCGAGGAGGCTCAAGACGTCGGCAGTGGGCGGCACCTCGGGTGTTCGCAAGTGTCCCTTACTCGACTGCCGATATGAACTCTATTTCCACAGCTCCCTAGCTGGAGAAATCAAACAGTATTCGTGGAGTTGCAACTCAGCAACTCAGCAGCTCATCTCTGTTCTCTTCTCCCTACCTGTACATCCTAAATACAAAGTGCACATGAAGCGTTCTTTCTTCGGTCTCGCTGACTGCTGCGGTCGCGACGTCTCGTCTACTCATGATCACTCCGCGGTGATTCCTAGGCCCCCGAACCTCGATCAGAAAAAAAAAATAAAAAGATTTTATTCAGTAGATTTCCGTTCAAGAATGCTGGCCTCCGTGCCAGCTATATGAAGGGTGAGATGAGAGCTGAACAGGATAACGGTTCGTTCAAAAAGCGGAAGCTGCTCATCAAATTACAAATGAACTGTAGCTCGGCGAGAAGCATTACTCGTGGGTTCAGAATTGACTTTACCGTTGATTTTACCGTAGCACTGCATTTATAGTATGTACATACATAACGTTTCCAATTCGCGGTCGAAGAGGTCGAAACTTTGGCTATTGCCCCACCGGTGCATGAGTTTACTTCGTACTAATTAAAATGAAGGCCACCGAAACTTTTCAGAATAGTGCAAGTTCCAGCTTTGCAAGAGAATTGTCCGTCTCAGAAAGATAGCTCTCACTCTTCATGGGATCATCGTGCTTGCTATGACAAAACAAATGTGAGCCAGCGGTGACTTTTATCGCTCTCTTAAAGGTGATATTAGCCTCCCAAACTTTCCTCAGAAAATGCTAACCTTGTTAGCATCCCTGTCCAATCCTCAGGGAGCGGGTATAAAGAAACATACAACACTAAAATTAAAAAAAAAAATATTAACATCGTTGCGAATGTGTTTGCACTATAGCTATTAAGCATGTGAATCGCTTGCTCTTCTTTGGCCCCAGCGGCACTGAACACTACATTTGCACAGCCAGGTGTGCTCTAGTATAGCCAATATTCGCATCAAATTCAAATCCAAACACTACTTGAGAACCGAAATTGATGAGGCAAGCTTCTTCAGAGCTGGCTTCCTAACCTAGCTTATAATCTGACCTACATTTCCAGAGCCTAAGTGTTCTGCTACCTCATGAACAAATCAGTGGTGAATATTTCATTTGATGGAGAACCCGTGTCTCTCACCTTCCAAGGCTTTTAAGTTGATATATACCACTGCCACAAAAAAATCTTTCCAGCACGCAATTAACGTTCATCTTAAAGAGAACACGAATACTTATACAAGGATCCCATATGAAAACAAATAAAATGTGGTCTTCACATTCGACTGCGGAGAATATCGATTCAGTGCGCCATTTAGTGCTTCGATTCGTAGCGCTTATATAGCGTTTGGTATTTTGAGCATATACTAAACATTAGTTTTTCTATGAAGGCGAAAATAAAAGCAAGGTGCCCGTGCGTTTGCGATATCAAAGCACCTTAAAAAGGCGACCTGAAAATTGGGCGACTTGGTTAACCTAAATTTCGCGCGCGGACACAAGAACAAGTGAGGAAAACAATGACGAGCGCTACTCTTACAACAAAACTTTAATCAAGACGCAAGCCCAAATAAATAGGAACAACAAAAACGATACAATCCCGACAAAAAGAAAACTCGCGTGTTACCCAGAATATCTTGATGATTGGGCCAAGAATCGAAATTCCTTATCAGAAAAGCAGAAGGAAGTCGGACCTACGCACTTTTCTCCACTAATGCGCATATGGAAGGCTTCCATAATCTCGAGCACAAGTTGATCCCAGCGCCAAAATATAATTATTGTTTAACAAAGAGTGTTTTGCCAGAACAATACGCCCGTATTCGTGCATTTTTATACGCACGGAGTGCCCATTGCTACTCTTCCACAATGTAAGCAACGGTAATTTGAAAGTGACATCCTTCTTGAGGAAACAATTTCATGAACCCGGTTGCTTACTCGCCATGGATTATATGAACGTGCTGGTGAATTCTTTCTTTGATGTCTGTTTCGTTTTCATGCTGATGTTTCTTGAAGTAACATTGATATCGGCCTTTTTAAATCTGCCTGTGCCACTGTGGACTGTGTGAAAATTGCTCAAAAAATAAATAAAATATTAGGACCGTAACTTTTCAGTTTTCAAGAGCACTTCCAGCCCATCGGGAGGTCGGAAGGGAAGAAGGGAGTGAAAGAAGACGACGGAAAAGAAGCAGGTCAGCGGGGTGTTCTGGAATAAGTTTGGGCATATACTGGTATAGCACTGCACACCGGCACGTTTTAAATTTTTAGTCCTTCTAAACGGCGCAGTGCATTCACGGTATGAAGGAATGAAGTCTGGAGCTCCACGAAGGAAGCACGCATGCCACTGCTCGGTGTACATCTCAGTTGCACTCGTCCTCCACCATCTTGCTTCCTGCTCTACCGCATTTTTCTTTTCAGGATCGGAGGAAGTCGCAGAATTTAATCTAAATAATTCTTAATTCTCGCCATAGCCTATACGTATGCAAGCTTGTAGAGCAACCCTTCAGCTCTAAATACACTTCTTTCTGCGTCGACATTCAGCACTGTGGCCTCACTTGCCCAGTCTCTCTCACCTCCCCCAATATTCAAGCCTCCCCTGCCTCACTTGCTCCACCTGGTTGCCGGCCAACCCTTTGATGAACTACAGCTAGCTATGGGCGTTTAAACTGGCCCTACCAATAGAAATTACGTTTTCCCCCTCCTTAGTATGGTTTTGCCAGGGGTAAGCAGCGAGTTTTTACTATCCTTGTTGCCCGACTACAAGATCTTGGGAGAAAATCTCCTCTCAGGCTGCGTTCCCATGGGAGCTAAAAGCAAAACAAATGCTCCCCGCTTCGATGTCGGCAGCGCATGTTTGAAATTCCATTTGACCAATGGCCGTCTGTAGGCAGTCAACTACGGACCCTCACTCTCTATGCTGATTAATCCACGTCATACTGGAATGGCTTGCGCAAGCGATCAAATCAGGCAGACACTACGTCGTCTTTACCCTTTTGGAATTTTACGTAATTTGCATCTATGGCTTATTACATCATTATATTAAGGTTGTTTGGTCCTTTCGGAAGAGTTGGTTCGCCCTGTTACAGTATCATTAACGCGATGCGGAGATTTCCAATGCGGACTCATCACTAATTATTATTCAGTTAAAGAATAAAAAGCTAAGCATCGACAGGCGCAACAACAAGTGTTACATGCTCGTGCGCAACGCGAAAGGGCGATTCGGTCGCTCTGATCACGGAACTGCGCACACGATTTTGGCAGTGGCGCCTGTGTATGTGGCCACGGGAACCTAGACCGTCACGAAGCGACATCATGGGCGAAGATAAAAAACGCATCAATCAAAATGAGGTCTTCAGCGGGGCAGCCGCGGCAGATAGGCCTCCCATCTGCTAATACGCCGCGCCACAAAGAAACGCCACAAATCGCGGCACCACCATGCGACCGCGACGGAGGGTGGGGAAGGGAGCAGTTAAGTAAATATATACTTCAAAACCTCTGGGGAGCGATCCGTCCTTGTCGAGAGGAATGATATAAATCAACACCCAGGCCTCTGGGGGAGCACGTATACACCCACGCGCCGCGGGTTTTAGGCTTAAGCGTTCCTTTCATTCCGTGTCTGCCCGGAGTCCCGCCGCAGTCGCCGGCCAGACGTCTTCGGAGATGCCTCGGTGAAGTTCCGTGCAGGACTTCGAAAAGCATTTAAAAAAACAAAACACTGTTTTCAACGTTACCTCCCTTTATAGTGTCTAGACAACCTTTGTCGGAAACTATGCGCGTTCCAAGCCGCAAGTCATACAGCACAGTCGCCGATTTTCGCTTGTATTTCTGTGCAAGAAGCTATACAGGTGGCGCTTTGAACTGGCATAACAAGCTGCGTTCATTGATTGACATGTACTCTTTCTCCTTTAGCGGTGCACGCAATTAAGTGGGGCGTATTATGCTTCTCAGGGCGCCTACCAGACGGCGGCGAGTCCTCCACCCCCACTACTACACAGAACGTGTCGGTGGCGGACGAACACGCAGAGTACACGTGCGCGGTCACGTGACTGATGACGCAGTTTCCCGGGGTGGCAAGAGAAGAGGAGTATGTACGCACAAACACTTGTTGTTCTGCGTGTGCTGCGTGGTACGACGTTGTTTTCTGCATTTCTGTTTTCTTTCTATTTCGCTTTTTTGCCGGGTGCGTTGAAGCTTGCAGTATGTGCTACGTACACATGACGAAAAAAAAAGCAAAAAAGCACGCACACACTAACGCGAATACATGCAATAGTAAATCCCCCGTGCCTTTCACGTGCTCCGCGCGACGCGGTTGCCGGGTTGGCTCTCCTCCTGCGAAGGCGCTCCTTCCTCTCTGTGTGGGAAGCTGAGGCATGTCGACGCTTTGACGAATGCCCAAAGCATTCTTTGTACGCTGTTCTCTTTTTTCCTGTCCCGCGGGAGTTTGAATGCGCTTGGCGCCGTCTCCCGCCGGCTGAGGACCGAAAAACAGCCGGCCACGCTGTTGCCAGGCGGGCACAGTTCCGCGTTGCCCCAACCGCGGTGCGGTCCACACAAGGACGCATTCCCAGGAGACCTCCATGCTCGGCCAGGATTCTTTTCAAGCCTCTCGGCCGCCTTGCAAGCGACCGGCGTTATTGCAAGGAAGGCTGTTTGCCCCAAGCTAACCTAGCGCCGCTCAAGGATACTTGCCCTCGGGACGGTATATTATGGAATGTTCTGAGAGTCCCTAAAATTTATACTTCCTGCTGATGTAATTAGATACGTCGAATGACAGTAAATACCCCGAAAATCACTATGGCAGCGCCGTATAGGGACTGCAAATAGCAATTAGTTTATTTAGAGCAGGGAGGTGGATTACCTTTGGCTGTTTTTCTTGTGTTTCACCTTTCAATAGACAGGAAGTTGTAAAAATTAAATTGAAACGCTAGCAGAAGCCGCTGCCACCCTGCCGTATATTGGCGCAAAGTGGCGGGAGAGCAGGCTCCTACCTCAGTTTTAGGAATAAGCACCAGTAATTAGGCTGTGAGAAAAAACAACTCTGAATAAATTGGAGCTTTCAAAAACATGCTACAAGATGAAGGCAAGTGGATGCGAGCGCCGGATAACAAGTACTTTTTTTGTTGTTAAAAACAAGTGTAAAAGAAAAAATGTCGACTTTCGCTGTCAAAAAAGTGGCGCTATGGTGCTGATTTCGCGCGCTGTACTGTACCATGACCTGCTTTATCACTTTGCTTTGATACTGCGTTCGATTTTTTTTTCTAGGTATAGGTACCACCTAGTAGTGTCGATGGTTTTCACACTTGAGTTTTTTTCTTTTTATTCGTTTCTATAAATGGCATAATGAAGTAAAATGGTATAAAAATATAGCGCGAAAAAATATGTACATGTGCGAACACACAACAACAGCCGAGGAGTACTGGCCACCAACTCTTTATTTCCTTTGTAAAACAAACACAACTTCTACTGGCTGAGATGGTGCGGTCAGCCAAATATTAAAACGAAGAGCGCCTTCAAAATGTCTGCGAAAAGGTGACACAGTTTACAAGGAATTGACAAGGTGAACATGTGGTTACCTGTCCAGGACAAATATAAATGGCACGACAAAGGCAAAAATGAATCAGAAATAGCGGCTCGTGTGTACACAAACCGGATTAGGGATGATAGCAATTGACAACAATGAATGGAAATGACCAGAATATGCAGTCACTAAAATAAACAAGAAACAAATAGCAAAAATAAATCATGAAAGGCGGCTAAGATGGGTGTGAAGCAAGCGTAAAAATAAAAGGAAAGACGTAAAAGGAGCAAAACGAGTCAGAACAGTAATTAGATTTGTTCTTGCGACAGCCAAGAACGAACGCGGCGGAAACATTAAAGCGTACCTACCAACTTCCAACAATTACAGAATAAAACAATTTGGAAATATAGAAATCAAACAATTGAAACACTTTTTCGTCAACTAGCAATGCAGCAATTCGCCCAGATAATAGAAATGATTGAATGAAGTAGTCTGAACCAGGCGATATCTATCGATGAATCTTAACGCCACAGGGTTGAATGCCCCGTGTCTCCAAGAAGCCGGTGCCGAAGTTATTCTCCGTTTTAACGCCGAAACTTGCGAGGAAATAAATAAGCAGTATTCGAACATGCACGAAAACGAACTCCGGCCCTTCAGATAGCGAGATGAGCACGCAACCGATACACTGTAGATTGTTTTCTTTATTACCGGCTTTGTCATGGGATAGGTACGAAACGTAATGACAAAACACGTCAGAAATACATTTACTGACATGACAGGCTTAAAATAAAGCACTCTAATCTATGTCGCCTGGTCAGGAAGCACACGATGCTCTTCTCTGAACCGTATGACACTTTCAATGAAGTGCTCACGTACATATCGCACTTAGGTATCTGCGCTGCTGTACTGCATCCTCGTTTCTCACAAACTGTGATGGCCCAGGAGCATAACAGCATCAAAAGGAATGTCATCTGTGTGTACAGGTAAGAACCTAATGTCATTAGGATGTAGCGAAAACTCTTTCTCTAATGTCCTTTGAAGGATGTCCCAGAAAAAAAAATCGTCTTCCAAGAATCTAAAAAACGTGTGTTCTAATGCTTATGTTTTTGTCACAGATGGAGCAGTTAGTCGAACAAGGGACAAAAAGGCCTTTGGTATGGATCCATGTTTTTGACTGATAATGTATTAGTGTGAAGTCTGAAGAAAAACGTTTTTACTGACAGTAAAATTACCATTCGTTTAACTCTCTCGACGACGTTTCCACCTGGGCCTCGCCAGGGAAGCAAACGGTACATCGCCACTGTAAGCGTGATGTTATACAGTTTTTTCCTCGTGACATTACTCGGGTAGCCTATGGAGAACCGCACGTGCAACATCCTGTTAGAGAGCGCCACTATTCGCAGGTACCCCCTACCACTCATGGTTTCAGACGAACAAAGCAATTCGCGCAGCAGACCACCCAACTGTAATTGCATGGCTGTCCTTAAAAATACACCCTTTTGATCCTGAAAGAACATAGAGCGCGATAGAACCTGTCGAAAAAATAAATGCACCAGACCAAGCTGTCCTTTTTTCACATTTATAAACAAGTTTGTTCGAGTTGGCCTTTCCCAATTAGAGGCCCTTATGAAGAAGGCAAACACTCGATGATTTTTTTGGACATTGCCTCGCGATGCACACAACCCGCTCATCACGTGCCATATTTTAGACAGAAGAAAAATGTTGCAGACGGTGGCAAGCCAAACATTTACAGCTGCCTCACCTACAATGCATTGGCCTGCTCATTCGAGTAGGATTCTGGATTCCGATTGCACTCACGTGGCACACCAACGTACATTGCAGGAATGATTGATCGCTGTTAATGTTCGGAATAATAATCTGGCGCATCGACCCAGTCCCCATGTCAAAACCCACACCTTTTTTCAATTTATTTGTCCAACAGTGAATCTGATGTAATTCTGAACAGATATCATTGCACTTACACTTTCTTTAAGCAAAATACTGTAATGTCAACTGCATAAGCTGAGACTTTAACACGTGCAGTCTGCATCGTGAAACCTGTTATGCGTTCGCTTTTTAGAATGGCTGGACAAAGGGGTTCCAGGTAGGCTACGAAAGGTGAGGGCAAAAAGAGAGCATCCCCGTCTCACTGACGGCCTCACGTAAATTCTTTCAGTGAGGTATCCATTTTCAATGATTCTCGCTATGCAATTAGAATTTGCCATCCTTACGCCCTCCGCTATTAGCAGCCCACATTGGAATGATGTAGAATGCAAAAAAGAACATCGTGCGATATGCGATCAAAAGGGTTCGCAACATCTAGCTGTATCATCGCCACCTTCTCTTCCAGCACGTCAGAGCATTCTAATATAGTCCTCACTGTGTGTATGTTAGTAGTAATCCCTTTCTATCAATAAATTTAATTTCCTCTCTCTCTCTCTCTCTCTGTGCCTATCCCAGCAGTTATTTATAACAACCCTGTCAACCGAAACATCGTTTCCGTTTCTTTTCTGCCGTATTTCGTTTTTACAAGCGTATCTTTATTAACTCCGCGAACGATTCACCTGTCCAGAATGTTTCGGATTGTGCACGACCAACAGCTGCTCTGTACTTATCTGTGTCCATTCTTTCAAGCTGGATTTTATTTCTCTGATTTCTTTCGAATACGTGGCTGGTTGGGTGTTTTCAATACTGATCATAAACTCAATACCAATCATAATATACTCATCGTTATGTGTATGTTAGTATCGATGAACGGGCCCTCGATACCGCAAGTTTTGTGTTGTACGGACGAAGATACACCACAGAACCAAGCTGCTACATTCGTGGAAGGGTGCGTCAGGTGTATGCTCTGCCGTACCACATCATGTTTAAGAACAATTATCTCGATAGAAAGGAACTATTACGGAACTAATTATTAAGCGGATAAGAAAGTACCTTGCTTGCAGCAATTTTTACGGCAGCATGCACTAGCCACAATAAACCCAGCGATCGGACTGCGCTGCCACAACAATGAATGCGGACGCTATTCAGGTGTTTTCGGACGCTTGCAGAGGCTCCAGTTACGGAGCAAATAACCATAATGAGTGCCACGTGGCGCAGCCGTCCTGCCGCCAGACCATTTATTGACGTCACATTTAACCTTTTGATTTGTGTTAGACTTTTTTGTTACTTCTGTTATTCTTCTGCAGAGCACTTGAAACTGTCCAGATGTTAAATAGAACTCCCACCACCTGTGTAATGTCCGCAGGCCCTAAGAGTAATAAATAATTATACGAATAAACGAGCAAATAAATAAATATTTCAGATCACACGCTAACAGGAGCTTTATCCCTGCACCTTTATTTTGTTTTCAAGAAAACCTTCCGCCGCGTGTACCATTAGTTGCTTGATTGAAGTTGACTGTGCTGTTTTAACTGTTTCTTTTTTCCTAGCCACTGCTGGTTTCTGCAATATTTGAGCAGGCTCCGTCATGATCGGCAAACAAATATAAACAAACATTCAGAACATCCTGAGCAAGCTCGTAGCCTGCATTTGGCGATAAGTTATCGTTTGCATACAGAAATTCGAAGCACTGTACAGCATTTATGATGACACACTTGACCTTCTTCAGATGTTAGTTATATCTGCACGGAGCAATTGTCTCCTCTCTGCGCGCTGTTCCTCTGTTATGTCATTCGCAGTTACATTTTTCACGTGGCTAACTTCGATAGCTTCCTCATTCACACCCATCCCCGATGCCAATTCGTCCTTCCCTTTCCTCTACCCGAATATCAGCGCCAGCGCTGCCTTTCGTGCTTGCACAACTAGGCTGAGCGTAACCTGGAGAGGCCATCTATATCATTTCGCGTGGCAGCTCGACTGAGCAGGCGAAAGCAAAAAGAAATGTGGCAGCGTCTTCTACGCACCGCACCGTGTCGCTGGAGGGCACGCCGTACGGTACACATTCGCACTGGGCTCTACTGATCCCGACAAGTTCAAGCGGACGTTCAAGGTCTTCGGTGGCATTCATCTCGACCGCGACAATTCAGGCGCCGGTTCAGGGTTGCTGTTGGGGGCCAGCTACGGCGTACCGTCACAACTAGTGCTCATAGGCTCGAAATGTAAACATAAAATGTCGTGGGGAAGAGCGGATGCATCTGTGAAAACTTTTTTAATGCATAAAGACTAGACTTTTACATTGTGCCCAAAACCATTCTAAGGTATTTATCGCTTCTACTTCCTCATCATCCTGCTCAGCGCTAGTCGCTAATAAAACAGTATAAATACTGAAGGCAGGTTAAGTGTTAAAAATACTACTTCAAAAGAACTGTGGCAATTGTGTCGAGTTGCTGCAGCGAGCGGTAGTTTGTACAGCGGTTGCAAAGAAACAAGAGTGAGGGAACTATCAAGCCAATAGAATAGAAGCCTAAGTTGATTCCTAATTAATCGCTTCAGGTGGAAATATCCTATTCTTCTAAATATAATTCAACCAATGCCGCATATTACGGGCCAATACAACGTTCGTTCCGCAGCTTTACTGAAACGTATTCGAGCGTACGCAGACACTTGGGCTCCTGACCATGTGGGTTTTTCTGCTTCCAGGGATATTTACAGCAACTGCTTTTCATATCTGCTTTATGGCAAAACATAAAGCCTGTGATATACGTGCTTTCTGAAAGCAAATTACGCTCCGAGCATTTGCTCAAGGCATCCAAATTGGGGTGTCTTTAATATATACGAGCCAGCCTAGTGCGCGCGCAAGTTACCGTTAATGTATACCGTCTTGGATGGAATTAAACTACATGGACAGGTTCAAAAAATTAATGCTATGTGTATAGTTTTGAAGGGATTAACTTGTATGTTGTGGGAGGCTTTTCTTGGCGGCCTCAATAAGAGCGGTTCGTTTTCGGTTAGGTCTGGTTTGTGGAGAGTTAGTTCGTTGCGATGGGCGCAGCCAATGCAACGAATCTGCATTATCATTTCTATTAGCCGTGTTGTTCCAATGCCGCTGGGTGGAATACATTTTCTTCAGATGTCGCCACCCACATCGCACCTTAATGATATACGTTGGTGTAACAGAAATACAAAAGAAATGCCAGAAGTTTGTTAAGCTCGAACAAGATCAAATCAAGGTCTTGATAAGTGGATGCCTCCAAGCAAGTACATATCTTTATGACATTAACAAGGAAACCTGCGGTCGTTAGGACTCTCCTGGCTCAATATGCCAAACGCAACAAATTTCTAATCTTTATCTTGCAGGCAGCAGCTTCTGCTACACTAAACTTCACCAAAAGTCCACTGAATATCAAGAAAAACAACATTTGTACGAGGCATCCTAAGTGCAGGAATATTAGAGGCCATTTCGCCATTCAGCATAGTTTATATAGTCGGGATTGCGCAGTGCTTGTATAGCCATACAAGTTGCAAAATTCACAAAGAATCTGCCGTCAGTGTTATGCATGCGTTCAAAGTTCCAACCGTAGTCATCTTTTTAGGTGTTTAAGAAATGTGTTTATGAGGAATGCTGAGAACTATTCAGCACCGAACTTCTTGCGTTACGTTCGGAATGTTTAACCCAGTCTGACACTCAAATCAGCGCAATGGGAAAACTCGGTGGGCACTTAAGGTGTGTCTTTAAGGGTATTACGCGGTGGCGTTGATGTCTCACACCAGCTTCTCACCCTGCTGATCTTCGTTCCCATGCATTCACTTTGCTACTAGTTCAATAACTAATCACCTAATTTCTGTTTCAGTTATCTCACCCATGCTTATCAGTGCGCAGTGACTGCCTAATTATGCGAAAGCCGACCCTGGATAAAAATAAAGCCCCTCTTTAACCAAGCCTTACCAACGTGTCAGCATGGCATAGGGGTGCGTGTCTGACTTGGAATCTAGCGGGTGCGGGTCCAATTCCCATCTCGCCGTCTTGTCTCAAAGCAGCGTCCTGTGTCTCCCTCATATCCCGGTCTTCTTCGCGCTTCAGGCTGTGTGAAAGTGAGCAGCGTCCTGAATTGAGAGAGTGTGCCAGCTCACGCATGTCATGTGTCCTCATGATGACACAGCAGCCGACGGCCAACCAGAGTGACCGCGTCACTTGCCAAATACAACCAGTTAGACGCATGTTCGCACTTTCCCACTTACAAAGCTGACACAGCCTTTACTGGACAACGATGCCTTTAAGTATGCTATTGACGTAATAATTTATCTCTTAGTCTAAGTTTCATTTCAGAAATCAAGGAGGTATGACATTTTTTGTAAGAAGTCCGTGATGATGTCCTATGACCGTGCTATGCTGAAAAGTACTAAAACACGCTGAAGCAAAGTGCCTGCTCAGGTTAGCCGCAGTGCTATAATCACCATCCATACCAGACCGAGTAAACCTACTGCAGGGCAGAGGTCTCTCACATATCCCGCCAAATGGCCGCTCATGTGTACTACACGAACCACGAAAACTTCCTAATCTCACTCATACATCTTGCTCCCAGCCCCTGCTACGTTTGCCTTCTATGGGAGTCCAGTAAGTTGCTCTTAATGACCATCGCTGACCTTTCTTTCGCGTTACATATGCCCTGCTCATTCCCATTTACTATATTTAAATTCTGAATCACCCGAGAAAGCGACGACTCTGCATGGTGAGACTACACCGGTTGAATACACGCTGCCTATTGCCAAAAAGCCGAACGAATAAAGTAAGACAAGGGTCAACTAGTCTAAAATGGCTGAGTCTCCCGACACGAGAGTTTGTTGACCGTGCGCCTCCGCTAATTATTCTGTCTGCAGACTTCCTGTCTTTTAACTTTACACCTGTCATATTTCTTTCCATGCCTCTTTGCGTCGTTCTCAATTAAACCTCTTTTAGTTGTAAATAACGGCTCACAACTTCAGAATTGCAGCCACCGCTCGATCCTATTCTTGTTGTTCTAGTTATTTCAATCTAATGCTCCGAATCTGTGTATATGGATCGCTATAGTCACGTAGGCAAACACCTAAAAAAATGATGCGCCCTGCCGCCCATGTCCTCGATTGATTATCATGATGATACCGAATCCCCCTCACACCCGCTAGCTTGTCAATTCGAGGGAAGAAAAAGGGGGGATGAAGAGGGAGACTCACCAAGGCTTATATTGATAGACCCCGGCGTGACGAATGTCGGTTAACGCCATTGCCAAAGATGGCCCTTAGAGAGATACTTGCCGCTTTTTTCTTCAATTTTATCGTACCTGAACACAACAGCATAAACTCTTCCGTAGATTACCCGTATTTGACTGTGATTTGGAAGCACAGAGCGTGCTCGAGGTGCTCAAAGTTGAAGGCGTAATACTCCGTGCAGTTTTGGTTTAACCTTTACAGCGAAGTATTTCTGCACGCCTGTCGAACTGCCGGCCAATCGAAGCTTGAATTCCACACAATCACACATGAAATTCAAAACCCATTAGTGCGTAACCTGAGAAAATATAAAATTGTTTCGTGTGAACAGGTAGCAGGCATTTGAAATTGGACTCGCGTTAGGGATCGAATCAAACTCTCTTTCACCCAGCCATCGTTACTACGTAACTTCAGAATCGACCGCCATAATTCAAAGGTAAAATTCACGTAGAAACGCGCCGCTTCAAGCTGCCGACTCGCGAAATCTCGACATTGCGGAAGCACGCGCCCCACTGCAAGTGATGTCGCCAATTGAAGGAACAAATTGCGAAAAGGCGGCACCGCGAGCTAAGCGGCTGGAAGTGCCGCGTTCCCACGAGAGGCGCTCTCGGCGAGCAGCTAACAGCACCTAATGAGCATCTAACGAGCCGCTTATCGCCGCCGCCATTAACGCCCACCCGCTTGAAGTGGCGAACAGCTTGCATTGCCTGGCGCAGTTTAAGGGTCGGAAAGAATATAAGAAGAAAAAAATTTTTGCGCGCCCACTCCCGCCGTCGCTGCTTCCTGGATGACATCTGTCGCCTCTATACACAACGGCGACGGGTCATCAGAGCACGGAGTGCCGGTGCGTTACATTCCTGCGCTTAACGCGCGCCGTTAGGTATAAACCTGCCGCAAGTAAAACAAGTGTGCAGTTGGGCTTTGGAGCCTTAGGCCAGGGAGCTAGAGTCGATGCAAAGCAGCCCATTTATTTCTGTGCTCCAGAAGTATTTTTTTTGTTTTGCTTTGCTTATAATGCCGAGCAGGCCACTCGGCATTATGGTACTCTACTGCTGATTCTCTGAAAGGGAGAGAAAGTAGGTCACGAAGTATTAGTTTGGAGCTTATTAATTTAAACTATGGCGAGCCTATGAATTTCCTTTCCCTATGAAAAGAGGGGGGAAGAGCTGAAGCCTTCCCATACGTGAATTTTTCGTGTTTTCGTCTGTGCGGATGACTTTGGTACGCCCTTTGTTTCCGCCTAATTGCCTACAGCCGCGTGGTTTTCTGTGAAATTGTCAACGAATCAAGTACTGTGTATTATGTAGAAAAGAGTAAAAAGGGTGACTGTGGGCAGGAGCCATGTCAAAGGGTTCCAAAGCAAGTTTTTCATTTTAGAAACTTAGATGGCATTGTACAAAGAAACATGAAGGATTGAAGCTGAGACTATTTTTTTAATCTATAATACTAGAGGCAACCGACTACCTTTTAGCCCAAAAATGGCAAATTGGATTTGTTATTCCCAAATTATGAAAGGAGCCGATGGTTATATTTTTAGATTATAACTATAGAGTGAATGTCGGTTGACCAGCTTCAGCTATTTTACGATTGACGGCGGGATATACGCAGACCGCTTGTCTCGTACTCGGCTAATTATTTTGAACCCATAGTTAGGACAACATTTGCTTAGCTTTGCTAGTACATCTAAACATATCATGTAATCAGAAAACGTCTCATACGCAAGCCCCTACTAGCATGAAACCTTCCGTATACCACCACTGGTGGAGTGTTAAGAAAAAGTGATAATTTCTGTAGACATGGCATGGCCAAAGCTGTGACAGACATTCCAATTGGCAAGTTTGTACTGTCAAAACCTTTTTTTTTTTTTTCAGGCCTCTCATTTATAAATGGCATTATTTGCAGAATTTTTATTCTCTCCAGGATTTCTCTTTTACAGTGTGTGGCTTGTTTTTGGACTACAGAACGAAAGGTAAACAGGCGCACTGTAGAGATTCCAAGTTCCCTCTCTCTAGTAAACAAGGGTTCTTGCTATACCATGTTTCTAAAAGAATAAAACAAACATTAGACCATATCACACAGGATACAATCGTCTAGAAAATGTACTTGAAAATACCTTTCGTTGCTTTTGTGAATGTGCATTTACATTACGTGCTCGGTAGCTTTTTCTGTAACTATTATAATTTTTTCCCCTTATTTCCGAAGGTAGAAACTCGCCTGAACAATCCTCACCCACAATGTATTTCTTCATGTCTCATCACACTCACTCTTGTTTATTTGCCCACTTTACAGTGTGATTTTAATTTCATGGCTTTACACAAATATGCTGTTAAATAAACATTTTTCATACTGGCCCAATGTTGTAACTGTTGTTTCAGCCGCCATGATGTTACTGAACTCAAGCCGGAAGCAGTGCTAACATCTTTTTCCGTTATTAATTTGCCAAGTGATTCGTCTTAGGTCAAGGAAGTTTTCTGTAATCATCATAGATTGCGCATTTTGAACAGTCGATGACATGGTATGCTCATTAAGAGTATTGCCGTGGAATCCTTCATATCGAAAAAAAGAAAAACGCTAGTGAAAATACCATTAAATTATGATTGCAAAATTATCACTACAAATTGTTCTTCACTGCAAAAAAATGAAAGAACACTGGCGAGAACTACTTTTCTTAGCGCAGCAAAAAGGGGGATGCCAGAATTTCTAACGTTGCCGCTTTAAAAGCGCTATTATCCGCTGCGGCAGTGGCAGCACCTGTTACCCCAATCGGCACACAGACACTTCGGCGTTTCGCATAACGGGGCATGCTTCCAGCGAGCCCGGGTCACCAAAAGTGTGTTTCCTCGAATCGAAGCGTTTGTTGTAAGCATTAGAGAAGTAGGGGGAGCTACATTAAAGCCGCACGGCCTGCGCCGCCAGATAGCATTAACGAAAAGGGCGGCTTGCCTTGCTGCAAATACGTGGAAGGAGGAATGATCACCAGAAGGATGACTGCACGGAACTCGAGAGAGCAACCGCTGACGGCCGAATCTTAGAACTGCGGCTGCAGCTTAGAAAATAAGCTGAAAAAATATTTACGAGGACAGTTTTACAGCTCTGTTCTATTAAACCGTGAAAAATAGAGAAAGCTTTTTTTTTTTTTTTTTTTTTTAATTGAAGCAGCACGACTGCAGGAAGCCTATAGAGGAGATGAAGGGTCAAACAATGCTCTGAACACCTTTATGCCATTGCTAATGGAAGGCAAAAAGCCCCCGAACAACGCCAGAACTTCAGAGGTATGAGTGCTCTTGCGAATGATGTATCCGAACATTCGGGATTTTCACAAAGCTTTTGCTATGATTGAGACAAAACGGGACGGGTGAACGAGAAAAGACGAACAAATCCCTTCGCCTCTTTCGGTATTCGGACCGTTGCGTGGCTTCATTTAAAAGCATATCTGACGAACTCGACCGTCGGTTCATATTGTAAGGAAAGCCCCTACGCATATTATTCATTTAGCGGATTTTGATAACGTATCTCTTGTTAATTATATCGTGTTTTCTCGGTGCGCGATTCTGCGTCCTAGCATAGGCATTCACAACTCGACAAAATATTTTGCGTTGCGCTCTGTACCAGGTCATGAACTCGTGAGGTATGTCGCACCTCCTTTTGACGCAACAAGATTGTCTTTTTACACATATTTTAGTGCCTTTCTTGCCTTTGCGTTTCCTCACGAGCACAAAGAATTTAGTTTCATGATTTTGTGCGCGGTGCAATTTTCGTAAACCTCCCGCTAGTTGTAGCCAACAAATTCTCCTGTCTGTGTACCATCATCACTGGTATCATTCTCATATTCACGGTGGTTTGAAGCCCATCATAAAAACAGCAAGAGTAACAGCCCGAGTTCCCCTACTGCAGGTAAAAGTCCTGTCTCTTATCTCTCCACTCTCCTATAATTCAGCTGCGGTTACTTTATTTTCTCAACGTTAATAATAATTCTATTCGGCGATTTTATTTCCTGCCTCTCCCTGGTATATTCTTGCCACCTCTCCGCTTAGTTAATCTTAACCGCGTTCAGATTTCTTGTATTCGGACTACATGCCCTGTCCATGCTTAAGTCCTCTTAATTTCGAGAAACGTTTCTTTACTTAGCGTTGGTTTTCTCGCCGAATTTGCTCTCTTCTGATCTCTTAATGCTCTACCCATCACTGTTCGCTTCTTGGCGCATTGCGTTGCCATAAATTTAAGCTGGGACCTTTTCTTTAACCTGCACCTCTCTGGCGCCTATGGTGGCACCTGTCAACAACAGCTGTTTCTTCTTTCCTTGTTATACTTCCTTATGCCCGTCCCCTTAATTTCAATGAATAACGCAGTAATATATACCGCCCTTTGAGTTGGAGGCTTTAATGCTTTGGCGTTTCTGAATCAGAGCCTTTGTCTAGTGGCAGATCTTATCTTTATTTTGCCTAGCTATACTACCCTACCCTCAAATTGTGTTGTGGATTCCGCCATGACTTTGTCGTTCCTTGCTATGACTTCAAGGTTCCCCCCATCAGTTAAAGCCTAATATCTGCTCCGCATCGAGATCCTGAATTTTGCTATTCTGAACACCTAATTCAGAAGCTAACAGTAAACTCTATTTTATTACATATTCTTGGCAAAAGGCACCTGGTGATTTTACCCATCCATTCACGTTCATGAGATGTAATTCTTCAACGTAGACTCGAAAGACTGTCTTGTTTAGTGTGCAAACAGCCTACCGGAGAAGGCCCCGCCGGGGTGGTGCAGTGGTAAGACGCCCGACTACTGTGCCGGAGTTCCCGGGTTCGAACCCGACCACGGCGGCTGCGTTTCGATGGAGGCGAAACGAAGTGGCGTCCGTGTGCTGTGCGATGTCAGCGCACGTTAAAGATCCCCAGGTGGTCGAAATTACTCCGTAGCCCTCCACTACGGCTCCCCTTTCTCTCTATCCACTTTCACTCCCACCTTCATCCCTTCCCTTACGGCGCGGTTCAGGTGTCCACAGAGCAAGTGTGACAGATACTGCGCCTTTCCCTTCCTATGAACCAACCAACCAACCAACCGGAGAAGGGGTAGGCCGCGAACGCGATGGTTAGATGGCATCCTCGAGGCGCTGCAGATGAAGTTATGTGATGTTAGGAAGATAGTGAGAGACCGTAAAGCGTGGCGTGATATGGTCCATAGGGTCACGAAGAGTCGGACACGACTGAACTGAACTGAACTGAACAGCATTTATGTGCTGCAGTCACATTAGCAGCAATAAAAGAACTTCAGACTGAAGGAATCGCGCTATTTGGCACAAAACGACGTGAACACAGACAGACGTTTGTAGAAATTGGCGTGAGGCCTTCAGTATGATACACCAACTAGCCTCTGTTCTCACTTTCTTGAGAGCTTCAGGTCATCTTAAAGCTCTAAATACGTCTCTTTAGATCAAATCGACAGCAACGTCCCGGTTACTGGACAGTTGTCGTTGACATCATAATTTCCACTAAACAACTTGACTTTATGACCACTTCTCTTGATGTACACCATCTAGAAGGTTATATAGGCAGCTGAACAATGCTCACAGTTTTATGATATACGCGTGGTGCGTTCGTTGCGCACTAGGTAGGCGTCAGAATCTCAATAGTTGATAGGCGGAATAAATGCGCTACTTTTTCCTAATTGCGCTCTTCTTTTTCGAAGCAATGTATTTGATAACTTCATCCAAAACAAAAAACACCTGTAATGCTATACCGGATTTTTTTTACAAGGTTCAAACTTGGATAAAAAATGGTAACTTGCTCGATATTTGTTTTAGCCATCGGGATATATGTATAGGAGGGCGGCGGACACTACGCAAGGGTTAGGGTGCTTATATTAGTTCGTTAAGCGAACTACATCCGCTAATGAACGTTTTAAATTTTTATCTGAAGAGTCTGTTGTATTTACAGAATTCTAGTTTGTCCTCCAAAATATTATAGCTAAAAAACAAACAAATTGTAGAGCGCGTTACTAAGCCACCAGATGTCAGCCTGATAGGCGTATTCATGCATCCTAACAAAGGACAAGCGGCGGCGTCCGCAGTAGTCTGCTCGGCCTCACCGCTCTGAGATCGAATTGCAAAGCGAGACCGCGGTCAAAGCGAAATTCCCAGTGAACCATCGCGCACCCGTCTGGCCCCCATGCGATACAAGCAGAGTCACGAAATCTCTAGTGGAGCGATTTACGTCACACAGGTGAACCAGCACTGTGTTACGGTGTGAAGCCGTCCATCTGGGTGACATTTGTTGTCATTGAAAAATGCTGTACAAAAAAGTAAAAAATTTACTAGCCTCGGCTAACCAAGGTTATCAGCGCTGTAAGTTTGACCTCAGGTGCAGCGCGCAGAGCCGGTGGCGCTGACTTCGTTTTCTACTTCGGTCACCTGCTGGCTCTAATTCTCCTTCACACACCTGGCTAACATTTAGGGCGAAATCCTTTCTAGGCTCATGCAACAAAATCCCGTGCGTGAGAGTCGTACGCGAGATTTGTGCACGAGATTTGTCATATTTTGCTAGATTCCTCGAAATGTGTTCTTGGCTAGCGTTCCTGCCATCTGTACGCCCACACTTGAACGCGCGCCAAAGAACGCGACGTGACAAGAGCGATGGTGTGGTGTCCAAACACACTTTCCGGAGAAAGTGTGACTGATACTGCGCCTTCCCTTTCCTGCAAACCAATTATTGTTATCTGGAGCGCTGCAACAAACGCCGATAAGAGGCAAACGATGAGAAGCGAGTGATAGGAGGGGAAGGGTAGGCTTTCGCCATTCACTTAATAGCCGTTCCGTACATATATATCTCCACAAACATACAAAACTGACTGACATAGTTTCACACAGCATTTGTCTCTCCTGCCTACCCTTTCCTTCCACCGCCACCGCTGCGTTCTCGGTGGCATCCTGGAACATCCCCCTTTCAAAATGCTCTCGACCTTTTCGTGTCATCTAGATAGAGCTTTGGTGTCCTTGAGGTTCGTAGACAGCCATGAAGAAGTCTCCCGCTTGAACCAGCGCTTTGACTGCGTTTCCTTGACGTTCCAAGACAGCCATGGAGGAGTAAAACCACAGCAAAACCACAGCAAACAGTGTCTAACCATGCTTAATCTAGCTTTAGTTCGGTAAACTAGGTTCAGCCTATAGGCATGTAACATGGCTGAGCAATAAAGAGTAACCAATCATTACAAAACGTTCGCTTGCATATCAGCGCTTAGCGGAGCTAAGCTGCCGATATATTCAAATAATGTTTTCTAGCAATAATATTTGGAGGACGAGCTTCAATTCTTGAAATACAACATACTCCCTAAAGTAACTTTAGGAAGGTAATTAACGTATCTGTTATTCAGCAAATTATTTGAAGCAGTGTGCCACTAACCTGTTGTCCGCCGTAGCCCCCAATATAATCCCAGGGCCAAAATAAATCAATAAGCTCCTTTGTAATAAATTTTCGAGCTCATAGAAGAAACCGCCGTGTATATTTCAGTATTCTGAATGTCCGTCTACGCTAATGTATGAAAGAAAGAACTACTAGTGCGTATCTGCTAGCACTGTGTGGAGTGGTCAACAACGATTAATGCCTGTGTGCATCGCGAACGCGAAGGACACTTACAACAGTCGACATTTCGCGTGAACCAAGAGCAACTAAGGGCTGTCCTAATAGCACATGTCGAATGCCAGCAATGGTGAAAAAAAAAATAGGTTTCCGACAGCTAGACTGTTCAGCAACCAAATTAAATAGTTACACAGAATGTCATTAGAAATATCAGGCAATATAGTTAGCTACAAAGAACTGAAGGATGACTTCAAATTTCAACCTTAGACCGCTTTGTTGAACGTCATAAATGCAAAAGAAAAATGAAAAACATAATAGGAATGAGAGCACCGTTCACCGCTTTTTCAGAGCTGTGCGCATCAACACGCATAGTTGGGAAACGTGGCAAATTGCGCGCGAGTCTACACTATACAGTTCGTAAAGCTAGGAGACCACAATGCACATAATGTTAAACATACGACAAAATATTCTGTGGTTTTGTCGTAAATATCTGATTTTTCTGTAGTTCTGTAGTACTTTTCTGGAGTTCTGTACTTTTTCTGCAGTATATTTCTGTTGTCCATAGTGCTGTAGCAGTTTTTTGTACATAAATTTCTGATGTTACTATAGAACGTTCTGTCGTACCAACAGGTTTCCTGTCAAAAACCGCACAGAATGCCTGTCGTAACAAGAGAAAATGTTCTGCTGTTTTTTTTTTTTTTCGACTGAGCATGTGCTCTCCTGGCCAAAGCCTTCAGTAAATCGCCCGTTTTTGTTTTTGCGATAGTGTTTAACGCTCCTATAAATGTCAAAGTTTGTCTCCTTCACAGATGACTTCATAATTTACTATGAAAAATAAAATGATATTCATTCCCCAGAGTAGAACATTGGCTTAGAAAGGGCTTTGCGTGGTAATTAAACGATAGAGGGTTACTAGCAGAACAAACCGTGTTCATCACAAATATTATGAAAAAAGTACATTTTGTTTTCTAATGTCGCCGTGGGAGAGAAACGAGTATAAGCATTTGGGGTCGTCTGTCACATTTCATGTTAGATGGTTAATTCAAGTTGGATCTGTTGCAAAATAAAACACTGTTTTTTCTTTCTTAACCGCGTTCTGCGTCTTTCTACATCCACCATGAAGAACCTGGTTTACGCCACCGTTATTAGTCTTGTTTTTGAATGAGCCCACGTAAGCAAAATACGATGTGGCCATATTAGGAAGCGTGCAGCCGAAGGATATCTGATTAATATTTCACAATTATCTTCCCAGTGATTTACCAGGTAGAATATACTTCTTACCTGTCTCTCATTACGCTGACTGATTATGAACTAGCAATATACGTCTTTTCAGTTCCCGTCTTCATTCCCATTAGTTTTAAAAATTTACCGAAGCACTTCGTTTCCTTTAGTATCAACCGCTCGACACATATGTGTCATAAACATGCTCTCCTAATTACGAATTCTCACTGAAAAACAACAGCTATTTTTACTCTCAGTTTCCACTGATAGTCCACGAATGTATCTAAAAGACCTGAACCACCCACTGCACAAGAGCGCTCACCAGAATGGTTTCTCTCCGCTTGTAAAGGATCGCTATTACTTCTAAGGACACCGTAAAGCTATTTTGTGGTCCTACTTTATTATGCTATTGATCTTTTTTGTTTTCAGCGTTTTTGCTACAATTTTAATATAGACACATTTTAAGCAACTGATTTACTGGCCTATGCACATTGAAGCACAACCAAATATCTGCGTCGCTTTCAAAATCTTTTTACCTCTCCCTGTCTATTGCTTGTAAAAAAATTGAGCACTATATTGCGCTGTTTTTTACCATAACCTATATACGTGTCAGTTTAAAATTTAGCGATTGGTTTTTTTTTTTTTTTTTGCACTTTTCTTGGATCCAGACTTGTTCATTCACTTTTCTTGCTCCCCTAAAGGTTTAGAGCGTCTTCAAATAAATAAACGAATACATTCACGTGGACGTAGACCCCTGAGGCAGCAAGTCTTCACGAAGTGGCAATTTACCGTGTTAGCAGCGCGAATTTTGGCCCAGAAGATGAGGTTTGCAACTTTGTTGTGTGTGCGTCTGTTGTGTGCCCGTATGTGTGTGGGGCTTCCGCCTCTGCACCACTAGCGGAGCGGGACACCTTCCAATCCCCAACGTGTAAAAATGCAGCTGCAACCTGCCTGCTTCCATAAACATACCCTCTCCAAGAGCCTCCGCCAACCAGAAACCAAAGCAGAAGAGCAAAGAAAACGTGCCTACTAAATCAATTTCTGACGCATATATTAAATGAACGTAAACATCATACAACATAGCATAAACACCAGATTCATTCCCAATCAAAACAACTAACGGAATTGTCATATCACTTGGTATGATCGTCCCGGCATTTGTTTTTGACACCTTTCTTTGCACGAATATGAGTGCTCGCACTAGGCAGATTCTGGATAACACAATTCGCATATCAATCCACACAAAGAGCCCAGTGCGTAAAGCTGTTTTCCATCACAAGATGGAAGTTTACTGATGCGTACCAGGTGAAGGTGCTGACACATTTGGAGCATCGAGCTGCGAGCGAGTGATAAAAGCCTTCGTTCGGTCTGTCAGAAATTGCCCGCACCCTCACGGTATCCATCTCGTCATTCAGGGAAGGTCAGCGTGCTATGCCCCAGACATCTCTTCTTCCGTCGATTAATCATCGCTTTGACAGCGCTGGCGGTGCACATATCACAGACACCCTTTTCTTTACCGTCCGCTGTAGGCCCATAAGCGTGACAAAGGCTTACCTATGCACCGTATCGATTGCAGTGGGATGGATACACCAAATAGGCAAAAACAGGTGATCTGCAAACAACTACGCGGGATAAAGCGTTGAACCATGCGCTGGGCAAACCCACTAAATCGGTAGGTTTTGATGTCCCCAAACCATAATGAATGCTTGCCAGAAAGAAACATATTGTGTGTTTCCGTGCTTTTCGATGAGTGTATAAGCGTCTTGGGTCCTCCACACAAGAAGCAGGAAATCACCCAAGCACATATTATAAAGTTGTTGTGACTTTGGTCACAAGGCATCCCTTTATGCGCACAAAGACGCCTCAAAGAAGGAAGTGGGAGCTGTCAAGCTGTAACAGCTGTCGCTGGAACAATGATCTACTGCCCTGGCGCCAGGCCACCACGCGGATGTTTTGCGCGGCTAGTAGTCGCCTGTGTATATTTTGTGCTGTTACTGTACAAGAAATATTTATTCCATAATTTTTTTTTTTTTTGTAATCATAGCCGCACTTTCTTTACTACCATGCTGGCCCCGCGGAATGAACCTAAAATTAAAAGTTAATATAATATATATATATATATATATATATATATATATATATATATATATATATATATATATATATATATATATATATATATATCTTACGACCGCTATCAGACTTGGACACCGTGTACGAACGCTGATTCGTTTATTCTTTTTTGCCGTCGCTTTTAGGCGGGGAGCGGTAGCTAAAGCTTCATAGTACCCTAAAGACCATTTCGAAGACTCCAACTAGATAACATGACTACGCAAATACATTCTTTGAAACCCTGCTTCCCGAACTGTAAGGCTTTTCTGGCTAGTATATGCGCCTCGGTTATTTGGAAACAGAGGACGCCTTCGGGGAAGGGACCTGTGCTTTGAGTTTTGTGCGGGTGCTCATCTCAATGCGAGTCTTCGTTATCTTCTTTACTTCAATAAAACTTCAGTCTTTAGTCCAACCTCCTTTTGTTTGCTCCTCTTCTTTGTGTTGTTTCTTTTGGCTGGTTTAGGGTAGTCTTTATTTAGGCAAGCGTGCTTTCTGTAACGCTCTATTTCATTCGAAATTCGGAGGTTAGTAGATTATTAGGCCACCTGCGGTGTCCAGAAGAACAAGTCAGCAAGGTTCGAAATAAGAAGTAAGTGTCGCAACTGAAAGGATCAGTGCACGCCAAATGGTTTTCAGTTGCGTTACCGTTTGTTAAGCGCTGCAAGTGCACGCAAGGAAGGCCGAGTTTCGAAACAAAGTTCCCGCGAAAGTATAGCCAAAGAGTACTGGAGAGCACGCGTGGCTCTGCCATCCCAAACGACTCTTTCCTCCTCTCTCATTTTCACCTGTTTCTAATGACCCATTCAAGCAGCCCCGAATCATAATCCGGATTATACTTGGTTGCATTGCCAGAATCTTTATTCATGTAGTGAGTGGGGAAAAGGTCGACCTAAATAACATTTTGAATAAGAGAGTGTAAATGCGAAGCTGCACATATGTGCACAATGCCCAAAGGGATCACATCAATAATGCTAAATCTAACCAAAGTGGTGAGAAGCTTAGACTAGAAAATTGTCTCAAACAGAGTAGGTTCGAATAACTTATGGCAGGGCAATCCCCATATTAGTGGACGAGGCCTTCATCTCCCTATCAAAACATCTAACTGCCATTTAATATCCTTACAATTTGTACTCCTCACTCATTGCTGTCTCTGCGGCAATGACAGCACAGCAACGCGAGTCATCCAAAGAAAGTTTGACTGTGAGATTCAAGACAATGATCTTCACAGCCTTTTGCAGTCAAACTAGAAACCTTCAAACCCGAAGCGCAGCCTATTCCCCAATGCAGTGTAAAAATCTGGTGGCCCTATGATGCAATCTTTTCAGACGCGGTCTTCATTAACGCAGTCCTTTCAGAAGCGTTCATAATAAAGCCTTTAATATAGTCATGTAGTTAGGCACATCCACGTTCACTTTGCATTACTTATTAAAAAAAAAATGTATTTAACAGCAATATTTTCCATTTTATACTGTCACGTGGTGGTGGCAAGGTCGATGACACAAGAGTCGATGGTTTCACTGAAGAGACTCTTTATTAGGCTGACTTGCGCCCGCAACAGAACTAAACAACTCGGCGGCGCGGGGATAGCAACAAACGTGCTCGTCGATCGTCGAACAAAGCACGCCCGTCACACTCGTCAACGCTCAACTTAAAGGCTGCTCAGAACAATCTAGATAACGTCGCAAACGGCTACTAGTACACCCTGGAACATTGTGGAAACATACGCAAGTGATCGGAATCTTCGAGACAGATCTCGGCGCATCTTTCGCGACAAAGAAAATGATAACGCGTCGTATCGCGACAACGAGCATGAACAAACACGGGATACAGAATTGATACGCGTGCCAGAATCACAGTGAAAAGGCCGCATGCCGGCGGCTGTTAAACAACAAATACAGTTTTTAAGGTTTCGTGGTAATACTATGAATTTCTTTTATTTTTTACATTAATTAACAACTTCAGGGCTCCAGAAGGCATCCACCTGTTATTAACCACATGTATCTGGCGTCCATCGATCGCCACAGTTCGTAATCATTTACCCAAAAAAAGGGCAACCCTTTTTTACCTTATGAAAGCTTCATCCACCCCCCGTACACCCTCCAAAAAGTCACCACCCACCTAATATCCCCCTAAGCTTCTAGCAGCCGAAAAAAACAACAACACCTGAATCCCGCAGAATGTTCGTCTGCCGCTCACCTTCAGCCTCAAGGAAGCCCTGTCCTCCGCTCATCCACACCACGTCCACCGTCCAGAACTCTCGACCCACGGAAAGCCCTTGCCACACTAGACAGCAAAAGGGAGGGCGAAATACAGTATTAAGAAGGAACGGATTGTCGATCGCTGTAGAAATGGAATGAGCAACCAATACTGGTCACGCATATTTATGACATCCGATTTTACACGATAAACTGCGGTCAGTTTATTAGCGTAGATGTTTACAGTTGCGCCACCTGATAAATAATAGGCACACACTTTAATTCGCCTTTGCTGCCGCGTTTTGGTGGAGGTAAAAGGCGATGCAAGTTTACTGGGCTATGCGATCGCATGTTAAAGGAAACTCCTCGCTGAGGTGCCGTAGTAGTTAGAGCGCTCGATTGCAGAACCAAAAAATGTTAGCTTGAAAACCGGCCTCGGCGGTAACCTTTCGATGGATGCCAAAAACATGGCACCCGTGTTTTGTGCGATGGCAGTGCATGTTAAGGAACCCCAGGTGGGGCAAATTTCCGTAGTCTTCCCCTACAGCATCTCTCATAACCTGAGTCTCTGTGGGACGTTAAAACCGATAAACGAAGTGAAACATACTAAATAACCCCAAATGTCAAAAATCCTAAGCTACAGCATCTCTGACTTCCATTGCCGCTTAGATACATTAAACTTAAAGCAACTAAACCAAGCGAATAGCCTGGTTTAATATACAAATGCTGGTTCGAGAGAACGTAAATCAAAGTCAAGTGTGGTAAACAATTTTGAAAGAAATATAGAGCACCAGCATAAATATCTGTGTTCAGTATAAATTTTTTTCGCTTATAAAGGGAATAGAGGCAGCCACTGTTGAGCATGCATGCGACATTTGGAAAGCAGTTAAACTTTCGAACACTAAGAAGGTTTTCGTACCACATACGGCTACATTGTAATAAAAATTTCAAATAGAATTCTTACAAGCAACCCCAGACATCGAGGTGTATCTATAAGGCGCGCGCGCACACACACACACACATATACACACACATATATATATATATATATATATATATATATATATATATATATATATATATATATATATATATATATATATATATATATATATATATATATATATATATAGGGAGGGGGTTGAAGCTCAAATGGGTCCGGTAGGGCATAGACTTAAAGTAGTTGACACACGGTAGAAAAAACAACACTTTATTCCGACGTTTCGGCCGGGGTCCGGCCTTTGTCAAGGAATGTAGAAAACATTCCTTCCTTCTACATTCTACATTCCTTGACAAAGGCCGGACCCCGGCCGAAACGTCGGAATAAAGTGTTGTTTTTTCTACCGTGTGTCAACTACTTTAAGTCTATATATATATATATATATATATATATATATATGAGGGTGCTCGTTATAATACATGAAGGAAAGGAGCCAACAGTCGGCGAGGCCAAGGAAAGCGTTGGGGATGGTACTTTATGTCTTCTTTTTTTAATTTTTACTTGGATAATCACAGAAATTAGTAATGTAATCTGTTTAGGAGAAAGATAATTAAACACAAAGTAGAAGAAAAAACAACGTGCCGATAGTGGAAACCGAACCCACGACCTCCGAATATCGCGTCCGGTGCTCTTCCAACTGAGCTACATCGGCCGCTGTCCTCCCTGCTACTTGTTTGGGTATTTATGTTGTCTGTATACGAACCTTGAGAGTGTTCACCAGCGCCACCCTCAGCCATAGCGGCAGACGTAGAACGTCCTTTGTTACCGCCAGCGTCAGGTAGAACGTGATCAAGAGCGACGGCGAAAGCTATGCTAGAATCTCTTACGCTACCTATGGCCAGAACCGAGACCCCCGTAAGCTACAAGCAGATAAATGAAGGGGAAATGAGGGTGCTCGTTATAATACATGAAGGAAAGAAGCCAACAGTCGGCGAGGCCAAGGAAAGCATTGAGGATTGTACTTTGTCTTTTTTTCCTCTTTTTTTTAAATTTTTATTTTGATAATCACATAAATAATATATGTCGAAAAGGAGTAATAAAAATAAAGCCCTAAAATTCATTCCCGGCTATAAATATGTGCGCTCAAAGTACATTATTAATGTGTACAGTCATGGCTGCAGGAGCCAGCGGACAAACTGCAGCTAAAGTTCGCTTTGTCCCCTACGAAGACTAACTCTTTACTTGGTAAATAAGCAATTGTAATCGGCTGTATTGGAACAAGCCGTTTTCTCACATATAGTGACCACCTTGTATTTGAATTAAACAACTTGCATTTTGTCAAAATTTACTTATGACGCTGACGTCCTTGCTCGTCCACGTGGCTTACAGTGCCACTGCATAATCAAACTGTAAGTAAACACCGAAGAGAGATTATTGTTAAGTGGCAAAGTAAAATTGTAGCGACGTATACGATTGTGTGATGCATGGTTGCAAAGCAATCAGAGCAAACAGAAATCAAAGATCGGTGCTGTAGACTGCTTTAGCATTGCGGCTACTCCTGGACGGAGTAGCCATAATGCTAGAGCAGTCCTGAGCGTAGTAGCCACTCTTAGAAGGTGCGAGCAAATGGTCTCAACATGTCCATAAATGAACTTGCGATACGTCGTGCCCACGTTCAGCCTGACGACCCTAAACAGAAATCATAGCGTGACACGGACCCTTCCATTAACCTTGACTGGCGAGCCCGGTTCTCTAGTGGCAGCTTGTCGCTCGCCGCCCTGTTCTCTCTCCTACTTCTCCTTCCTCCCTCTTTTTCTCTGATAGTGAAGAAAAGCATCGCCTGCTTTCCGCTTTGCCCACTCTTGTGCGGTTTGACTTGCCGATAACAGGGCCTCCTATACCCATGCATTGTATACATATCATAAACATTGCAATTAATATTTTTCGCGTCAAGCCTTAGTAATTACACGGTGCCATTTAACGCAAATCACACATCGACATTAGCAACACTGCACTGCTTTTCCTCTCGAAAAACGTTTCTTAAGCAAGCATATTTTTCACCGGCCTTTAACAATTATAAGGAATACAACACCAGTAAAAACTTTGTGCAGCGCAATCATAAATTAAGCACCGTCAGCTCGCGTTATATCTGCCGCACGGGAAAAATAATAATAGCAAAGAGCGTGGCTTTAACGGTCAACCTAAGCATTGCACGGTTAGGAAATAATGCCAGATTAATGCTTGTAGTGCCTCGTTAAAAGACTTAGCTAATTATCGCCAGCGTCAAAACCATCCTGACACAATGTACTAAAAAGAAGTGCTTCACAATACGCTCTTCAGGCGCGAGGTTTTCTCGCTAAACCTAGACAGCCTGAATTTCGGTGCCTTGCAGCAGTCACTATTAATAACCAGAGTCGCGAGGACTCCCCATTTCAATTAGTCTCCAGCAGCCACCAACAGAGCGGAACGCTTTCTGCAATAGTCAGGTGTTCGTGGGCAGACCTTGGATATTGCCCCAAAAGTAGCTCCGTTGAACACACGCGCGCTACAGGCCAGTCTTTGCTGGAAGTAGGCTGCGCCTTTGTGCCAAGATTGCTCGTCAGTTTCTCTAGATTTTGTATTCGGCAAGGCCACGTAGCGATAGTCACAGCCACGCAGTGAGTGAAAAATACATTCAAATTCTCAAATAAAGAAAGATCTGTCGCGTAGCTCTTTAGGCCTGAATTTTTTTCCGAACATGGTGGTTGTAAATTAGGCTCAGAGGGAAAGTTGAAGTCGGTTTGTGTCGACGTGTTATGGCACTAAATGGCCAAAAATTTACTTACAGCAAAACTTTATTTTGTCAAGCTGGAGAAATTGTACACATCACGTACAAAGCAGCTGCTACCTGTGCAGGTTTTCTTAAGCAAGCAATGCGTGCACATTCAACCAAATCTAAGTGAGTTCTTGAGGGTTACTTTCATTAGCATTCACTTCAAAATGATGATCACGGATGTGGTTTTCTGACTGGCGATAATGCTATCAATAGAATGTCGGGAAGAAAGCAAATTGTTTAGATTTATTCTGGCGCCAAAACATTCGTCTCTCGTTACCAGACAAACACGAACTTAGTCACAAGGAATGAAGAAATGCCATCAATATTGTGAAACAAAGTTGTCACTTTTGCAACCAAGGACAGGAAATGTGAATATTTTATGAGTCGCGATTATTTGCTTAACCCTGTGTTCGGCGCACGATAGCCACGATTGCTCACGCGCCATTGAACCCAACAAAACCAAATTCCAAATTTGTTATACTTACGCGACCGCTTAACGGGGTTTCGGAGGATAACACTGAATTCAAAAGCCCGCTATCTTTCTGTGTCGGGAGAGCGCCAACAAACTTTGTGCTATTTTCAATCAAAATAAAAACAAATACTGCTTGCTTAATTCACGAGGGACTGGAAATGACGTTGAATAACGGTAAGTATTGCTTGTGACGTTGTTCTAAGGCAAAAGTCTGTGGGAAAGTCAGACAAGCGGAACAAACAGCCACAAAACATTCAGCACCGTCCCACTCGTATAGCCATTTGGAGTGACGACAACATTGAGTATTTGCCATCCCGAACTAGAGTGCGGTGGGAGATTCCTAATCTTGGAAACACGGGGTCCACGCCATACGAGTTTTCATGCTTGCGCGCAACGCGCCGTCGTCAGCAGTTGCGACGCTGCCGTCACCAGGTTCCCCAGATTTCATAAGCGCCGTTTCGCTCCAGCGAGCGCATCCAATTAGACCGCGGTGGTTAGCGCGCTCACGCCATCTCCCCGCACGGCTCTGAGACCCCTGTGTACCGTTCGGCAAACCATGCAAATGAGCGAGCGAGCGCCCCTTTCAACTCGTGGATGTAACAGCGCACAACAGTGCTGTAGTTCAATTCCAGAAGTTCATTTCGCTGAATCGCGCAAGCTGTTGTTAAATCCGGAACTTGTCCGTTTCCGTTACAGACATCAACTTTGGCGTCAGATATGTATAAAAGTTTCACGTGCGATAGCGGTACTTTGGCATTGGAGGCAACTTTTCCCTCTTCCCCGTTCTTTTTAAAATGACGCTGGTTGCTATTTTTTGCATGGTATGTCTCAATATATATTTGTCATCCATACTCCTTTCCAAACACTTGCAATACTGTAATTATTTGATTAGGTAATTCTTTTTTTTTTTGTTTTATTAAATCGTCCTTCTTTCTTGGAACGAATTATTCCCCGATAAGGGCTTATCCCCTACACCACATTGTATATGAAAGATACATCTGTATCGGGATGATTTCGAGCTTTGTCGCGTAAATAATTATCTCTTTACTACGTCTTAATTTCAAACTTTCTTCCGTGCTTAACAAATTATCCTTACCCGTACTTTTTTCAACCAGAAAGAAAATTAAAACGCTTCCCGTTCATTTGTTCTATGCAGATCTCGTCATTATGTTATGTGTTCTTTATATTCCCCCAAACACTGCTAAATATGTATTCAAAAAAAGGGAAGCCACTGTACTGAACACCCAGATAACTAAATATTTGCAAATAACTTCACCCTTTGACTACCAATCTATACCTCGAACTCTACTGACGCTTTACAGAGCGAGAGCTTGCGCGCTATTTTATCTTGTCACGTGACCATTCAGACTCGCTTAGCCCTTTTGAAGCTTTGTCGCGTTATTTTGTTTCTTGCCGAAACTTTGTCGTCCTTTGCTATTTGAAGTAAGTGTTTTATGCCAAAATGTGCGTTGTCTTTATCAAACAGAACCTTCACGAGTATCAGTCTGAGGATGCCGCCTATTAGGCGTTAGGAGGTCGTAGGGGTCATTACACTAATTTTCAAGGAAACAACCCTGCAAACTTTGATAGGTCGAATGTGAGGCGCGATCTGACAAACTGAGTAGACCAGTCCAAAATCTATCGACGCAATCGATCCGCCTTCATTGTTAACCGATACTCTTTTGGCGGTGCTTTGCATACCTTCGTTTCCATAAGCTTTCATGCTTTCGTAACGGATCCAGAAAACGCCGCAATCGTATTTCCTTATTAAAAGATTGTTAAGTGTTCCCAACATTTTATTATATGCTTCCACTAAGGTCCAAATCATAGGTTTCGCTTAGTGGAATGTCAGCCTGGGCTGGAAGGTAATTCTTATAGTGAGAAAGTGCTAAAACAAAAACACGGATGAGAGCAAACAGCGACGACCCCTATCTATACCAACAAAATTTAATTTTGCAAAAACCGATCAAAATTTATAGACGCATGAAGGGGGGGGGGGGGGGGGGAGGCCTACCTTATGGCACACATTTCGGCTGGAGGCAAATGGGCTCGATTGCAGTAGCCTACCGGATACTCATCGTTTTTCTCAAAGAGGTACAGACCGCCCGGCTAGGTGCTCGGCTTCTGAGGGTGCCTTGTTTTAGGAAAGCAGCTGCGCCTTTGACGCCGAAAGAATAAGCGTCGCATATGGGCTCCGTTCCGATACAGCAGTGGTTTGGTGCGAGACCAATTTCCCGAGCATTAGGGATCAGACCTGGTTCTACCTCTCGACTGAGAGGACCACGCCCTGCCAAAAGGCCACCACCTAACCCCCTTTAAGACGAAAGTCTTTCTTGGTTTATTAGTGACGTGTGCAGAAAGTGAATATCCGCAGAATGCGTGACCAATAACAGATTCAAAGCCAATCCAGCAAAATACACATAACAAACAAAAAAGGCATAATATCGAATCCAGTCGTAATTTTTTGGATGTGATGCCTTATGATATTGCATAATGGTTAGTCCACCCCCACCATAGGTCAAAAAATAAAATAAAAGTAAAAATAAAGTCATAATAAAAGTAACAACTAGAAATAAAGAATCAAAATAATTAAATCAATCGAGAACAATTTTGGAAGTAGTAAAATTAGTTTAACGCGATGGTTGTCTATGCACTCCCTTAGGCGCGTTTTCTCCGCTTTGTGTTTGCATATGCTTCGCGTACCTGTGCCCGAAGCCTTGCCTTAAAACTCTATGATCTCGAACTGAAAGCGAAAAGAAACGCCATGTGCTTAACTAACCTACTATGCATGTAGGCTGACTGAGAGCGGCTGATGTTTACAAAATAGCCGATGAGCGTCTACGCAGTGATAGAAATGTGAAACCACTTCATGCGCGAGTATGTCATTCTTATTCGCTTTCTTTTCCGCTATATTTTTACTTCACGACCATTGCCTGCTATTCCGTCTGATCGCGACGCCGAAACACTGTGAGCCTGAAATTGTTCCCAGGCTCATAGAACGCTCCTTAATCATGCACTTCACGTGTCGATAAAGATACACACAGCTGGTCATTAACCTTTATTCATTGAGATCACTCGATGAGAAGCACCTATTGACTCAACGCTTGAAACTTTATGTTGGTACAGCAGATATATATAATAGAAACATCATTTACCCAATTCAAGCTTGAGCTGTAGCTATTGTACTGTAAACAGCGTGAAGTGAGAACAGAGTTGGCGAGAACTTTAAGTCTAACATGTGAATGCGCACAGGCGACATAGCGCTTTTTTTCATGACATTGAAGAGTAGATCTTGCAGAATGCTGCTGCCAATCAGAAGATGGAAATCAATTGGGGGCATCTTTCTTGCTCTGGACGGCCTGCACAGGACAATAATTTTGTTGTCCTTTCGCTTTTGTAAACATAAATGCAATAATTCCATCCCTGTGGTATCACAATTCGCTCACCCAACAAAGCCACTTTTTAAGGTTTAGTTCTTAGAAATTCTCTCGCGTCCAGAACAGACAGACCACGACCGAGTCAACATTTGGTCTTTCTGACGTCAAGACGCTCATCGTTCCCTTGTTCTTTAACGTCCTCAGTGATTTCTAGGTTGTGAGCACTAGTACATAGCAACACTGGCCACCTTCCTGACACGTGAAGAAAGAGTGAAGAGTAGACGACGCCGATTTCATAGACACGCGCAAGGCACGACATGAGGTAGACCACTGCATTGATGACATCCAGACCCTTGACAGAGAAGCTAGACCAGAGGGAAGAAAACCACTTCTTGATCCCCCGCCTTGACAAGAAGGCATATCTCCTCATTGCCCGCCACTTTCCTCTCCAGTATTCTGTATCGTAACTGCAGCGGAGTGTTTCTGATGTCACCGAGGATGGGTGTCATCCTTACGGCATGCCGAGAAAAATCATAGATCAACTTGGGGGTAGATTATCCGCGCCTTTAGTTACACGGCTACATGCACTAGCAGAAACACATTGCCTAATGAGCAAGTAACAGATGGGGCCCTTCATTCTTGCAGCTTCAAAACGAAACATCCTGGGTCAACGTGGGGTGTAGATAATTCCCAGCGTTACTTCCTGGGCTCCTAGGAATGTCGCGAAATATTTGTGAGGCGAATTAGCAATAGAACAGAATTTCCGAAATTACGCAGAAAGAGTAATCCTTATTATAATATACAAGAGCTGTAAATCTCAAATGAAATTTCGTGACACTTAAGGCACGCTTTGTGGGCTGCGCGGCAGCGCCAGTTGAATTTTTGCATCGAAAGGCTACCTTCACTCTGGAAGCAACCTGAACCATTTCTTGATGACCATGTTTTATGAATTGCTCGATTTGTGAAGCAACGTCAATGCGACACTGCTGACACGGGACAACTTCAAGCCAAAAAGGTCTACGATGGTTGTCGCAAGGTCAGATTTAACGGAGGCTATCAGAATTACAAGCATGACTCAGCGTGGTACTGCTATGATAGGGAAATATCACGCCATAAATTTCCTCCTGACCTGTAGGAATGAAGCACCACGGAAGTACACGTTCCTGGGGTAGTTGGCAACCCCAATAATGGTTGCTGCATGCATACATCTGTGCATACACTTGTGGCTTCACCTTTTTAATCGCGAAAAGGCATTGATCACGATGATTAATTGAATCATAAACCAGTGAATAAAGCTTGCCGACAATTACGTTACTTCCTAATCTTCGGCAACCGGAGAGCACCCTCGCCGCCCTCGCCGCCACGCAAGAAGACGGGGGATATAAGCAGCGGCGAACGGGGAACGCGCGTAGCAACCAGATAACACGCGCGGTCGGCGCCACGCAGGAAGAGGGGGCTAACTGGGGGCTGAAAGGGGCGTGAGGGGGTTACGAGGCTTTAGGTTACGAGGCCGACGCCGACGCGAAACCCAGGAACGGGCGCCAAAGAGCTGAGTTCTAAAATGCCACTTACGTTAAAAAGCTCTCGTGAGGGTGGCTGTCAAGTTAGCTGTCTTCATGTTCCCATGGTGAGGCCCGTTTACTGACATACTCTTGCCATAGGTGGGGGCTTAAATCTTGAATGAGTGTATAAGGTTTTCCTTGAGCTTCAAAGACGAAATTTCGTAGTAATCGATAAGGTAATATTCTTTTTTTTTTTTTTGCCTACAGAATAATTTATTTCCTGTAACCGAAAAAGATAGCAAAATATTTCAAGAGCCCCTTTAAGAGCTCTAAAAACGGGCGACTTATACAGAGTAACCAGTTTTCTATCATGGCTCCATTAAATAAAATTTTGGGACATTTATATCAAAATATTAAATGTGTCATTTCTTCATCTTTCCGAAAAGTTTAAATATCTCTGGCAGAGCCCCATATTTATTTCAGCGCTTATGTGAAAAGAAGTTGTACAAGTGTACCTTTAATATTGTTATGGGGAAGGTCCACAAGCGATAGCAGTCCCTACAACTGGCGTTGGTTTCAGCTCAGATCTGTCCATCCTCAGCATCGCCGTCTTCAGGCAGGCTGTAGCACTTGATCATCTTCTGGAGTATGACCAGCGAATACTGCTAAGTAACACTATCCCTCCCTCCCTCCCTCCCTCTCTCCCTTCCTCCCTCCCTCCCTCCCTCCCTCACTCCCTCCCCCCCCCCCCACACACACGCACACGCACACGCACACGCACACGCACGCACACGCACACGCACACGCACGCACGCACTCGGGAAGAGCATAGTCCCGGTGCTTTCTATGTTAGTGAAATAGAATGTGAAATATAGTGTGGCCTGAGACGGGACACGTGCACAATTTCGGAGGATGGCACTACTGACAAGGACTTCGGATGCACAAGTTAATTTCGTATGTTACATCGGTCACGGGGCGTAGGACACGGTAAGGGTCTTTATAACGGGACAAACGTTTTTCGCACAACACCACTCAATGGCCCGGGAGCCACAGCAAAACGAAAGATCCAGGAGTACAGTGCGCATTATGATGGCGACTGTTGCACCGGCATTTTTGGGAGTTCTGGGATATAGAGAGCCAGCAAGAGCAATCCGGTGGACATCATGCAGGCGGGCGACGGTATCACTGGAGTAAGTACTGGTGACGTCTGCCGCCGGTAGTGAGGTGTCAAAGGGCAGTAACGGGTGGCGGCCAAACGGCTGGTAAAATGGAGAGTGTCAGTGGTAGAATGGAGACAAGAGTAGGTGAACGTCACAAAGGGGAGATGAACGTCCCAATCCAGGTGGTCGTCAGACACATTGATTGACAACATGCTTGTGAATGTACGGTTTAGACGTTCCGTGGGGTCGTTGATCTGGGGGTGATAGGCGGTGGTGAATTTGTGGCGCACGGAGCACAAACGGAGAATTTCGTCAACCATTCGTGAGAATATTCCATATTTCTACAATTGCAGCCACTTTACGCGGAGGGGTACTGTACACGATAAATGGTACTTGCCCTTTAGAATTCATTGGTTATGATTTAAGAACCGGAGATTCAGGAACAAAGATGAACGTTTTATGATGTTTCAAGAATCTCTGAGATATGAATTCGGTATCTTAAGCTACAGAGAAATCTAGATCTGCATTGATTTCTTGCATTGCAATTCATAAAGTACATTTGCGCTTCAGAACAGGGAAACTACAGCACAGGACAAAGTGTGGCACTTTATTTGGGGAACCAACTTGACTTCGAAATCAGATTGGAATACCGATTTCTAAGCGCCAGCTATGAGTGTTTCATGGTAGAAGACTTGAAACCAAGTTTTCTCTACCCAGAAATTATGAACAAAATCTGGAAAAGAGTGTTTGAACGTATTGTTTTTATATATTGTGAAACCTGCCGCTTAACATTCAATACATCCGCAGATTCTTCTCCACAGTGCTTTTTTATATTTTGCTATTTATTTCAAGAAATGCAACCCGCTTGTATTCATTTGTATTACCTTTGATCGCAGGGCAAACCTCAAAAGCAAGTTTTTTCTACCGACCTGAAGCTTAGACCATTGCTGTAAATGTGTATCTCGCAAATTTTAATCTTGTTTTCAGAAACGCGCTTATTGTTTTGTTTATTTGCAGGTTCAGTGATTCACTTCTTATGCAGAAGATATCAAAGGCAAATTTCTGCGCCGCATCCTAAGGTTGCATCATTCCTCATCAACAAGTGGATGACAGGTCTTGCAATATCTTTCAGTCGCTTCCCAATTAAAACGCGTTTTAAGACGCTGGACTTGGTTCCCGTCTCGGTGTCCCATTTTAAGCAGTCCAGCAAAACCGATTTTATGTTCCTGACATCTTGCCTTTGCAGTTATCGTTTCTGGCGATTCTGACCCAGACAGTTTAAATGTACACGGACAAAAACTATTCCGCATATCTTTTCTCGCCACTCTAACATAACATTATCCTTGTGCCCACACGCGATAAGAAGGTACCAAAATCATCTATTTGACTCTTACAACCAAAGATACCACACTATACAAAGCAGATGTGCTGTCTGCTGGGATAAAATAATGTCGTTTGCCGGCCCTAATTTCTGTTATCTGCACTACAACACGTAATCTCTTCGAAGAGCTGATATTCAGTATGTACTGAAGATTATGTGCTGATAATAAAGTTTGAATTCAATGCGGACTGCAGGAAGGAAGAAGGAACCACGGTCTGAATTTGTCTCAAGCAAAGGTATTATACAACACTTATTTAAGAAACAAGAAATGTTTAGGTATGTCATATTTCTATTACAAGAAATGAAAAAAAAAATTGCGAAAGGCCATGAAGCTATAGTTACTCCATCTAGAAAGAATAAAAAAGTGCGACGAGCTTTTATCGCGATCTTTTTATCTAATGTCTATTTATATTATCGACCCGGATAAGAGCATTACTCATTGAGAGCCCGTTCGTTTTGCTATGAGCAGTTCAGACGTGCAGTTGCGGACATAAGTAAATGGAGCACGCTTTTTGTTCAAATTAGAACCACGCCTTCTGCACTGTAGATAAGAAACCAATATTTGTCCAAGTGAAAGAGCACTGGTGTCTATTCCCGGTGTGCACATGCCACGAGTGCCAGTTGCAATTATGTATAGGCGTGAAAAATTCTAGAAGCAAATAGCGTGCTTCATTTACTTTTGTCCGCATCGGTACATGACCCAGCTCATGTAAACTCTCGGTATTGGGGAATGAACTTGCTTCAAGAATTTAGAAGTCGAGGATTTAAGTCTGCGCATTTGATGAACCTCTGAAAAACAAATTAAACGACCATTTTTTGAAAGATACCCACAGTTCAGTGAGGCAGGATCATAACCAGTAATTCCTTCTTTTTTTTTTTAATTTTTCTACACAGACTAAGACTGCATCTTTGATGGTACTTTACCGTGTTAGGAAACTGAAAATTTACAACTTCAAGCCGATCAGGGCTCTTCGGCAACGCGTCTTGTCTCTCGTCCCTCAAACGCACACTTGTCTCATGTAAGAATGCCCTTTCCTCGCATTTCACATCTTGCCAGCGGTACTCACTCTCCTTCTCCTCGTTAATAACGCTAGTTTTGTTCATCATACGCTCCGAGTCCACTCCCCTGAATATAAATCCATGTTTTTGTTTGCTTGCTTTTCTTTCTGGCAGCTCTTTCCATAGAAAATAGCCGGGCCAGCTGAAAACTCACTCTAAGAAATGATAGGAAACTTTGTCGTAAATAGTAAAATCAAACGACGTGACATTTCGCACTATTATTATGGTGTCCTTGGACTCACTAGTAAGGACAGTCAGAATATTTAAATATTCCCTTCTAAGAAAAATGCAGGAATAACGCATAGATGCGCTTCTGTCCTTCTGTGTGTTTCTTCCTGTGGTGTTTCTCCAGCGTTATAAAAATCAAGATCATGTACCAACTAACCCGTCAAAAAGTCCTTCTGAAGGTATGAATATGACTTTTTTTGTGATACATGAGCCTTCGTGCTGGCTTTACGCGCTTCACAGTTCTGAAAAAGTACAGGCACAAAGGAATGCAGTAATCTGATTTCTGCAGTCAACAAAATCTTCACAGCTTTGAATGACGTGTGCCCTCCACCTATGCGTAAGCAGCGCCATTTAAATTTCTGAGGCCGTCGGCATTAGCAACGGGAAACTACCCTGTGTGGCAAGCTTCTCATGCGCCGTAATATGATCATACCAGCATCAGAGAAATTCAGGACGGCTAGACATCTGTCAGTGAGCACATGCGCCACTGACAGGAAAAGCAAACAATTGCTTTACCCGGGCTTCCTCGCTCGCGCGGACGGCCTAGATCATTATCAACACGACCGCAAGACACAAGAGCCTTGTTTTTGAACGTTCTGTTTGTCTTTGAAATCCTTCTTCTAGTGCTGCAGACCCTAATTTCGCTTCTTATCTTTGCTCACCGAAGCACACGCCTCATTGCGCAAAAGAGAGGATACCCAAGGGGTGGGAATGACGAAAGGCTAGCGTGGGAGTGGAGGTAATCTGCGAGTGAAAAGTTCTCAGAAGGAAATATACCCAGATGCATTTGAAAAAAAAAGCAACATAAGCATGGTAGCAATATGCTCAAGACTGGAGCTGTCCAACTGCATGTGTAAAGAGACATCCCCCCTCCAAAAAAGGAACGTACTGTTGGGGATATAGGATCACAGTTAGTTAGGTCCCAGGTATAGTTGCACTCTGGGCCAAATTGCGGGTAATTTCGTTATTCAGAATATCTCAAAATGTTTATCGCTCACTCCATGCGACTGGTTTATGTTTTGTTTCCTTTTTTGTGTTTTTTTTTTGCTTTTTTTTTGCATAGGTTTCTGTGTGCTGCAAGCCCTCTATGCGGGGGGCTCAGGCTGTTCCGGGTTGATATTTTTTTAAAAACTGTCCTTCATTGTTTTGAGGTCCTGCGACAAACATGCATGGCTAGCGAAATGATGGCGATGACGAAACGACATCTGAGCTCGCTGTTTCAGAACGCGTTGCCAGAGGTCAAAAAGTGGCCCGGATGACCTCGCCCTCATACACCTGGATTGTTATCTTTACTGGCCGTAATAAACCATACCTATATAAGCGCCAAATCAGTGCCACTTGTAGTGGAAACTGACGTTCCACTGGGGAAGCACCCTGCCACTGTCCTACTGACTCCTCAGTATCATAAATAATTGAGAATTGTATGTTTTTGTCCAAACTTCTTCCTGAACATAACTTTTGCAGAGGGCAAAAATGTACATTGAGAAGGTTCTGAGATCACTCCTAGGAAGGTTTCTTTTTGTTTGATATTTAACCTAAAAACGGAACCCGTTGTTTTCTTGCGGCAGTCTTTACTTTTTAAATCAGGCAAAAGTGGAGACACAGAGAATAAATATAAGCGAACAAGACGAGGCTAGGCGAACAAGACCAGTCTCGCCTTATTCGCTTCTATTCTCCGTGTCTTGTCTTTTGGCTGGTATAGAATCAAAGATTACCAACTCGCCCAGTCATCTACCTTGCAATTTTTACTCATTCCGAGAGCAGAACAAATTTTAAAAGCAAGATTTTGCTATGAACTGGGAGATTTCTTTTCTGATAAATGTATTTATTCGGTTTGCCGTTCCTACAGTGTAATGATTTATCCCTTTATCTTTTGGGCCTAACACACATTTGTTCTATGCTATCACAATTATGCAGAACGAACTACTGCGGCAGCCTTACTTACCACAACCACCTAATATCATTCTAAACAAGCACCGTATGTTCCGGCACAGACCGCACCTGCCTTTAGTTATCAGATTTTAACTTTTCTTGAAAGCAATACATTACCTTTGAAACTGTCCAAACACATGAAACAAAGCCCTCAAAAGAAGGCTTGTACCAGAGAACATATATGTGGGCTACCGCTCACCGCAGTTGTCGCAACACATTGTTACACTTATGTTGAGCATTCGGAGTATCGTGTGATATCAGACAATTTTGAAAATAAAATAACAAGTACGAAAGTATTTACCCTTGATTAGAGATACTGCGCAAAGTGCAAAATTTAAACATTTGAAATACGTATACTAACTCCATACAACATACTGACCAACTCATTATGAGAAGTTCTGATGATGTTTCTTTTACTTTTTTCGCTTTATCAGTGCTTCGATCGCTGCCACGTCTTGACTATCCTTCATATGTTATAGCTGATTACGCGGACGATGAGAGAGACAATATAACTAAGTGTTCATCTGGGAATATACCAGTTCGCATTGTCAGCTCAGTATTCTTAACCTGGATAGGCTTTCGCTATTGCACGTGTCCTAAGTTGCTGTGAGAGCGTCGATGCAATTAACTGTCATATATCTGATATCAGGTTTTTGTACCACAACTTCTTTTCTCTGTCAAGAGCTCCCTTGAAAAAATGAACGGCGGTGGCGGGGGAGGAGGAGGAGGGAAAAGAGAAAGAGGGATGGCGCCAACTTTCATTCTTCTCCTCAGATCAAGGGTAGTATCGCAAACACTGCTATTTGAGCGCGCAAATCTAGAACACCGCACAACTGTTAAAATCCAGCGCTGCGTTCTCCTCATCAGCTCTCCCCTCACAAGCATCGCCCCGCGATTACACGACTGCCAAGAGCACTTAAAATGAAAGGAAGAAGAAAAGCTCAAGAAAAGGAGTACGCAAGGGAGGAAGCTGCCGCACAACAAACACACTCTGACAAAAGAACAAAGGGGCGCACAGTTGGAAGCGGCTCAAGCAGGCTCTGTCGCCAATAAGGGTTCTGCCCGCTGCAAAGGAGAAGCAAGAAGCAGCCGCGGTCGTCGTCTCCGACAGTTGCCGCCCAGCTCCTGCCTGAAAACCCTCTTGCCCCCCCCCCCCCCCTTTTACTGAGTTTGACGACATTGGATCGCAGGGTCGCATCAACCTTCCGCCTTCTATTCTTTCGCAGGGGTCGCCGATGCGGCGAAATAATAACGCGGCACACGGTACTTGCCGAGCGGCAGCGAGAGCGATACTGATCAGATATGTGCTCGCTTTGGTTAAAGCGATGGCGCTCATTACTTTTTACAGTCGTCGACACACTTTAAAAAGCTTTATGTGCTTGCGTTACGTAATTGATCCCTGCCCTTACCCGCCCAGCTGCCCCATTCCCCCATTTCCTGCTCCTCTACCCCTCTAGCGGCGTCTCAGTGAACGCTTTTGTGATCTGATTAGTCAACCTGAAATCTACAGTATGCAAAGGCAGCGAGGGCTGGTTGAAGCCCCGTGAGACGATAACACGCTGTTTCAGTGTCATAGAAACATAGCGAATATTTGTTTTTTTTTTTTTTTTTTTTGCAAAATTTTCGAACAAGCAATGTAGAAGCATATTAGGCTACCGAAGTATTAAACGAATGACAGCAACCAACCGTAAGGAAGAAGATGGTTTGCACGATATAAAAAAGAAGAACTGAACAAGGGTAAATAGGGTACGCCTCAGGTCGCAGATGAGCCAACTTATCGACAAGTGGACCCAGACGAAGACAAGTCCACTTGTCGAAACGTTGGCTCATCTGCGACCTGAGGCGTACTCTATTTATCCTTGTTCAGTTCTTTTTTATACCGAGCAACCAACCGTGTAGTTCTTACAACGTCGGATGCACAAAGCAATCCGCATAAATCACATATGCTATAAAAGCCTCCACAGGACGGAGTGCTACCCCAACTTTACACTTTCTGAGCTAGATACCGCTGATTCTAACGGAGTACAAGAAGCAGTGAGAGATTTTACATCATTTGTTTCACTACTCATTGAGGGAGAAGAGTTGATATAAATTCTGTCAATTCAGAGTTGTGCATTTATGCTCCTTTTTCTGTCGTGCAATGAGGGCGGGAGTAGCTTGTCATGTGTGTGTCACTGCCGTGAATATTCTGCTGACCTACAATGGCTTGCAGGTGTCCAATGCCAGCGGGGACCAAATGGAAATGGCTTTGCTGGCCTTTTTCTCAGGCGTCTTTTGCAAACTATAACCCTTTTCTACATTCTCATGAGGCGTACTGTAAATCCCGATTTCTAATTGCAAGCTATGCGTCTCAGTCAGTTATCTCTTAGGGCTTTTTCAACTGCGCGAACTTGCACCCAAGCAGATGTTCGCAAAATGTATTCTAATTGGTGCTCTACCCAAGCTATTTCCACGCCAGCTATGTCGCATACGGAGCAGCCGACGTAGCTTCCAGCACCCGGCAACTGAGAGATCAGCGCGGACTGCGTGCCGAAAAGGAACTATTTTTTCCTCTTTACTTCGCTTCCGCGGCGAGAGGTCTTGGCAGCCGCATCTCTACTTCTCCGTCGGTGGCGCACGCGCGGGCGGCGTGATTGGAGGGGGATCGCGGGAAGGCACTCCGTATCGACCAATGGCGACGCTGCCGGTCGCCGGTTAAAAGCGCGCGCACGCCGGCTCCGCGGGAATCCAATGCAGTCGCCGATCGTGAGAGGCGGCAGCTCGAAAGTGAAAAAGCCCCTGGCACCCGCCGAAGACGTGTCTTGATCAACTTGTGTATTTCTCGCGCGTCGGTTTACGCGGTTTTTTTCTCAACAAAGTCGTTCGCCTCGGCGTCATGAAGACAACCGCTCTTGCTTTCTTGGCTCGTGCGCTGCTGCTGCCGCTGTGCGCATCGGCGCAGCGACCATCGTTCCGTTGTCCACCGGCCGAATCGCTCGGCGTATGTTCGTGCGAAGGAAGTTCAGGCATGGTCCAGTGCGACGCGCTGGACGATGCGGACGACGTGACCCGTTCTCTGGCAAGCAAGTTCGAGGGCCCCATACCGCACCTGAAACTTATGAATGGCGCTTTCACCAGCCTGAACGCGGGCTTCCTGGCCAATGTGAGCGTGGAAAGGCTCTACATCAGCAACGGCCTCCTCGAAGAAGTGTCGCCGAACGCTTTCTCGGGCTCTCCTGGCCTTGGACTAATGATGCTGACCAACAACCGCCTTCGAGAGGTGCCCAGCGAAGCGCTCAAGAAGCTCACGCGTCTCCTGACACTCAGCCTCTTCGGCAACCGCATCTCCAGACTCAACGGTTCGTCTCTTGCCAAACTTGGCAATCTCAAGTTTCTGGTGCTCTCCAATAACTGCATCGAGTACATAGAGCCAGGTGTCTTCAGTCCCAGCCTCGAACACTTAGGGCTCGCCAGAAACAATCTGACCAGCTTGAACGGCGCCATCCGAAACCTGGGCTCCCTAGAGTGGCTTTTTGCCGGTTCCAATCAGATCGAGTCCTTGGCCGGTGAATTGGACGGACTGGTTAGCCTGAAGGTTCTCAATCTGGAAGACAACAAGCTTACGAGCCTCGAAGGGGCCTTCAAGGACCTTCGCAGTCTCAAGACACTCAGCCTGCCCAATAATTGGATCGAGTACATTGGCGAAGCCTTTGCGCCTTTAAAGCACCTTTTGCATCTGAACCTTTCCAAGAACCACTTGGCCACGCTGGAGCCTCAGGCGTTCGCGAACCTCACGCAGCTTCAGTTGTTAGACTTGTCTGGAAACTTTTTGACTGAGATCGGTCCCGCTTTAAACCACCTCAAGCACCTTAAGAAACTGAATCTGTCCCGCAACAGCCTTGCCGCCGTAAGACTTGACGAGATAAAATGGCTGAAAGAACTGGAAGAGCTGGACCTGTCTCGTAACCAGATCACCACCGTTGACGGCACATTCGGCCACTACCTGTCCCGTATCAGGAAGCTGAACCTGTCAGACAACCTTATCAAGCGGATCCACAATGGCATGCACTACTTGCACGACCTGACCGAGCTCGACCTGAGCTACAACAGCATCTCAAGCTTGGACAAGCGGGACCTCGCCAAAAACAAGCGCCTGGGCCGCATCAACATGCAAGGTCCGTGGAGATGTTTCTTGTCTCTCGCGATCCCTGGCTACGCGTCGGTAGAATCCAGGGAGATGTGCAGGACTTCCCAGACGCGTCTGATTAGTGCCTAGACTATAGTGTTCGCCACTTGCGATAAAATTCGAGTGTTTGGGAGCCATCTTGTCGCATACACCATCCTCCCTGCATTGGCGTGCACGATCCCCGCGCCCCCATCCCTCCACCAGACTCCTCCACCCGCATGTTCCTTCCTCAACTCATCGGCCGCCAGCCCATCATCGACCTTCCACTGACTCCTGTGATGTTGTTGCCTACCTGCACGCATAGCTGTCCCGAAGCCTGCTCTTGCAGAAGTGCCTTCCTTTGCACCGCGCCCTACAACCGCAGACGTGCCTGTACCCAATAGCTCCTGCCCTGCAACGCGCTCTTTTTTTTTTGTCGCTGGTGCACGAAAAAGGGACTGAACTGTGTGAAGTCAGACACTCGTGCAGAAGTTAAAGGCTTCCTGCAGACGCAGGTGGTTGCTGGGACATGGGCTGTGGATATTAGCGTCGTGCAGCTGTGCAGTTAGAACATCCTGGAAATGCAGGGATATTCTTTAGCGATTGATTGTAATCTACTGTCATCACCAGTTCCAAGCTTCGGTTTTTATTGTTCTAATGTGTACCGTGTTTCACGCGCTGCTTGCAGCACTACGAACGTTAAGGGCGACATGGGGTAATCAGGATAGAGTGTACAACATGACAGTGCGATTATTGCATTCTTGTGCTGTACTCAACAGGCGTGTAGGAACGTAATCATACAGCCTGCACCGTCATGATGGGACCAAGGTCCCACTTCCCCCTCGCAGTGCTGCAAATAGCTTGTGAAACGGAGTATATATCCGAATGGCAGTCCCAGATCGCGCTAAACCAGCTTGACAGCTCGTCCTTGGCGAGCACGGCAGCAGTTATCTACTCGAACGTGCCCGGGAAAGCACCCTCCCTCCTTTTGCTTTTTTTTTAAACTGGACTATGGAACGCGCAAAGCTCCCCTTATCAAATGTCTATTGACCTCAACCCGAGTAGAGCAGGCTATCTACCCAGACAAGTCGCCAGACTGTACGGCAGATAAAATGCAGGTAAATGCATGACAATTTACATTTCAGAGGAGGGTCCGTATAGTATTATTTGTGGCGCAATTAAGAGATACCGGGGCTGCACGTCGAAACGACTCGTTAAATATCGTGCGCGACGTATCTTGACGCGTTCCGCCTTCACGCCGAAGTTTTCGCTTCACGTACTTTATCCTTTTCATCATCATGAACATCATATTAGAATGCCGACGAAAGCGTTAACAGAAGTCACCTTAAACTTCATATATTGGAATTCTCGCGGGCGTACGTTAGTGCTTTCTGCGAAAAATTTGTGCACTTTAGAGTGTGAGTGCGCGCTTGTGATGATATTTAAACTGACGTCATTATTTATTTGTACGCGTGACCCTGCGCCGCTACATGACACACACTGACCTTTCAGGGATTCTGTTGTACATGGACATAATTTTATGCTTCAGTATTAAAGTGTTTGTTTGCGTTGACGACGTTGGCTGCTTTTGTTTCGCATCTGCCTGTAAAGGCGCTGGTAGTATTGTGCGTTAAATATGCTTTTTTGTTTCGTTTGACAGAAAAAGTATTTCTCGAACTTTCGCCCAAGGTACTGCATAAAAAACATAAACGGATAGGTTTATACTCATTAACATTGCACAAAATGGGAAGTACTGAATAATATCAATGTTTATACACGTCTCTTAATATAACACACTTTCTCTAGAGTCATACATGTTAGTTCCATAAACTACTACGAGTGAACGCCGCCTGTGTTGAATCTTGTTTAGGTACGTTCCTTGCGGATCCATATCCTGAGATAAAAAAAAAAAAAAAGTATTGTGTGGCGTGGCTGCATTGAAAAAGATAAAGATATTTGAAAATTTGCGGTGTTCCTGGAATAGTAATGGAGGCAAAAACGACCCGTTTCAGATGCGTTTACTTCATTGATTGAATGATCTCACATCCTTCCGACATTGCAAGTACTGCCCCACAGCCTGAATATCAAGTAAGAGCAACACCAACGCACACTGCCATAGCAAACGCCACAAACTATAATACAATAGTTACGTGCCTTCGTTGCAGCACGGATACCATACAAACCAAGCACCACGTTGTTTTGCATTTTCACGTTTCTGGTGCCTTTCAAGACTAGGTGTTGCTGTGCGGTAACGTTAAACCTGTTTCGGTCTGTGGGGTTTAACGTCCCAAAGCTCTGGCTATGAGAGACGCCGTAGTGGAGGACTCCGGAATTCAACCGCCTGGGGTTCTTTAACGCGTACTGACATCGCACAGCACGCGGACGCATCTTCGTTTCGCCTCCATCGAAACGCAGCAGCCGCTGTCGGGTTCGAACCCCGGTACTCTGGCACAGTAGTCGGGCGTCTTACGGACGCTCAAGCTGTGCTTTAAGAATACATATGCGAAAAGCTATTAACACATCCTTGTCATTCAGCAAATACTTTTATACTTTTTTATTGAGGTTGGTTTCGGGGAAACGACAGCGTGCACGGTGTCTGACTTCTAAATAGGCACCTACACTTGTCAGCGGCGCATATGTCGTTGCTTCATATCACTGTCTTAAACAATAACTCCAACGTGACTAGCATGCGGATGCTAAATGAGAAATGAAATGATCACAAAGCAGAGATAAGTCAACATTTGGTAAACAAGCAGTTTACTCGAGCGAAGGGTCAAAGTGTATGCGCATGCGACGTTCGAACTTGTTGACGCGTAGTTAATGATACGAAAACGGAACACGTCGCGCAGCGTCCTGTCTCAGAAGAGAATAAAAAAATAACAAGCTGAGGAATGAACGATGTATATACTTAGCCGGATGTATCTTAATTGGCTGCGTAATTATGCGCACCTATAAGCGTATGTCGAGCCGACAAAATAGCCTGTGCACACATCCGCATATTCAAGATGTATACATGTTCACATATGTACAAGCACGTTGTTTCCAACGTCGAAAAGCAAGATGGCCTACGCCGACCTTCGTACGGGTATACTTCCCAACGAACAAAGTAGGCTGCATGCATGCTATGAATTGTCTAGCTCGTGTCACTTATGAGCTTTAGTGAGCGATTAGCCGGATCTACCATTTTGTTCTAGATACTAGTACTAAAAGAAGCATTAACGTCTCGACTGTACATTTGCTGCATATTGCCCGCAAGTTTCTGAAAACCGGTCCGGCTTTCACCGACCCACAATCGAATTAGGCAAGCCAAGAAGGAAGCTAGGTTTTTTAGTGGAATCAGTTTTCTGCCTTGGAGTTTACACCACGTGCCGTATTTTCAGGCTTTGCGGGCTTCTCAGTGCAAGCCAAGGGCAGGCTGTGCACGGTAATCTCGCCCGATGGTTTCAAGTGATCTCCAGTGTACAAAGCTGATAGCTCCCCTCTTGGCTGATTCTCATCGGATAAGGGGCTCGCGGTCAGTTTCGAGGAAAGACGCGCCGCCAATCCGTTACGCCCTCGAAGGGTCGTGGCCAGTATTCTACAGCGAGCTGCCACTCTCGACCGCTTGTCTAACGGGCGCACTTCACGCCTTCGACCAGGGGCACGCGTCCGCGGTTTTATCACTACCTGGAAAGATAAAACGTGTATTACGTGCTTTAAGTAGAGACGTCTTCACATCCATGCGGATTTATTGAGAGACCGTGGCCATATGGCGCAACTGAGCAAGGTTAGATAGAGCCTGTTCCTCGTTATCGAAACGAGGCTGCCGGTTCGTTTCCGCGAAATCTCTCGAGCAGGAAGAGTCGTCGACCTCGGGAAGCCACTGTAGTGTGATCTGAAGCCTGTTTCCGAAGGCTGGGTAGTGTTTTAACGCGGGCTTCCGCAACCAAGCCGGTGAATATTCATCGCAAATTGAAGGTTGTGAAGCAAATACTATACCAGGTATGGTCGGAGAAGCTCTCGACTACTAATAAGCTTTTTGAGCGAAAAGGTCAATTTTCGGGCGAAGTATAATTCCAGCTTTGCCGGACGCCATTATAAATCCCTCATATCATGTTTTCGATACAATCTATCCAGTAACCTATAACACCTTTGTGAGGAGGCACAAGGCAAACACACAAAGCGGAAATGGTTACATTCTGGTGTCTTCAATGCTAAGCAATTTAAAGCCATTGAACTGTCCTTGGTGCGCTGTCTGTCGTATTTCGCAGCAGTCGCCTGCGATACTAGATACTAGGTATAGAAAAATACCATATTGTAAGCCATTCGAAACTGAAATTGTTCCTGAACAAGTGAAGACAACTTTGGTTGTGCCGCATTCACAAGAATGGCTAGAATTCTAAGAGAGTCAATCATAGGCCGATTTCTTTGTACCGTATACCCTGCAGTATACTTCAACACATTCTATATATTAATATGATGAAACATTACAAGTTAAAAAATTGGTTCTTCCAGAGCAAAAACGTGTTTCGCACACGTGTCTCACCACCACATTTAAGAGCTCTTTAACGACCTCGTCAGTGCGACTGTGAACAGACTGCGGACTGATGCATTATTTATAGACTTGCATGAATAATTAAAGCATATATTATCAGCCCTCATCATTGATCAAATTTATTTGAAATGCATTATAGATTACCGTAATAACAGAAAACATTCATCGTGTTAGAGGACACACAATCTGGACCTATGGAAGTAACCGCAGTCGTTCCTGAGGGTTCTTTATTGGACCATTATTATTTTTAATATTCATCAATTGCACTTCGAATATTTTTTCCACTGTAGAATAATCGTACAAGACTGCACAATATACAGGACAGTCAGTATAGATATCGGTACGCTATCACTTCAGCAAGATCTTGATTATAAAACTTTATAGTGAACGCATGGGAACTTCACACAAACTCAGCCAAAAGTTAACACGTAACATTTATTAAAAGGAAACATAATGAACGCAACGTGCCCAGTCGATTATTAAGTGCTTCGAAAAGTCGCCGAAGTGAAATATCTAGGCATATACTTATCGAAAAATATTTCATTCACTAGCATAATAATAACACCGTAAAAAACCTGCAAGCATCTTTAGTCTCGTTATTCGCAATCTTCGTAGTACTCCTCAATATGTTCTAAGAAATAAAGCTAAAAAAAATGCTGAAAATAGCGGCGTCTCGATCTCAAGTAAGATTACTCTTAGAGTACGCGTCCAGCCTGTGGGGAATCATATAAAAACTGCCTCACTAAAGAAATTGATGGCATTCAGGATCGAGCAACAAGGTTTATATTACAACAATATTCGCAGGGGGTGTAGGTAAAAACGTCCCCGGAAAAAAGGTCCCGGAAGAACGTCCTCGGAAAGAACGTCCCCGGAAGAAACGTCCTCTGAAGAAGCGGCAACTAGGAAAAAACTTCCCGATGCCCAAACCGGCCCTAAAAAAGATTTCTTCCGGAGCTCACATAAAAAAAGACACACAAAGTTTATGCCATTCTTTCTTGGCTTTGAGTTAAATGCAATTATCAATTGGAACCTGCGTCCTTAGGGGGCCCGAAATGTTAACAAGAACTGTGTAAAAGCATGGCGAAAGAGCCATCTGGCTCTTTATACGTTGCGAGGTTCCGAGCTCCGCAGCTCGTTAAGCAATCATATATGGCAGGTCTAATAAGTTCGGTAACACTTCCCACTTAGAAAGGTACAAGCGGATCGGATATGTATAGTCTCGGGGAACCGCCCAAGGCAGAAGACGTCACTAGAATTACTTTCCAGACCTCCTGGTGACGAGGTTCAACCGTTCTTCTGACGCTGGTGTAGAATTGTGATAAGGGTGGTGGTGGTGTAAACAGAACGAGGCCTAAGCGGTCGTACATCATGCTACATCATGCACATATTAAATCATCGCTCCGAGCTTCTCCGGTAAAGCCGGTGGTCAGCTCCTCTTTTCCCCGCAAACATAGTGAAGACGAGGCACGGTCACTGGTATTGCCGCTGCCATAATTTTTTTTGTCATGAATGCCTGCATCAGTTCCATGCTCGCGGTCAATTCCAAGCCGACAGGTGAAACCGCTGTAATAAAGTTAACATGCATCATTCATCATTGCAGCTCGCCACGGGGAAACGTAGTCTACGACTTATAGCGCAAGACTTCAGCTCCGTTCGGGGACATTTTTTCCTACTTCGCCAATAGCGACATGTTTTCCGGGGGCGTTTCTTCCGGGGACATTTTTTCCGAGAACATTTGCTCCTGGGGCGTTTTTCCGGAGATGTTTTTACCGGATCCCATTCGCAGGGGAGCCAGTGTCTCCACAAATGAAGGCTTGCCTTGTAGAGTCAAACCACTTGACTTAAATTGGAAGAAAAACTAGCTGGAATAATTGCATGTAATATATACTAACTTCTTTCCTATAGAAAGAATAATGAAATATATCAAGCCTCCTCACTACCTCTCAAGCAGGACCGATCCCAGCTGTAAAATTAGATAAATTAAATCTCGTACAAATTATATGAAATTCCCTCTCTTCCCAAGAACAATATCTGAATGCAACAAATTACCAGCGGAGGTGGTCACAGCTGACGGTACCCGCTTCGCTGATATGAATGAGGCTATTCGTGGAAAAACATTTTTATCTGTTAATGCTTTGGAATTAGCCGATTTAAACCAGTTATGTCTCCCACGATAATATTGATACTGAAACATAGGAAGATGAAGAAGGAAGGCAGGGCAGTTAACCAGAATAATGATCAATTTGGCTGCCCTGCACTGATGGACAGGGATTAGGCAATCCTAAAGAGGAAGAATTAAGGTAAGATGTGAGTTGGAGGATCCTAATTGTTCACACAAGCTTGACGCCTTCAGGTAAAGAAACAGATCTTTGTAGGCCTTGGGGCTATTTGTTATTGTTACTCTGTCCGAGGATGCAACGCTTTCTGTGGCTGCCCAATTCTACCAGGTCCTAAGCAAATCACAGCTTACGCCTTTCAGCGCTGAAAGAAGGGCATTCACGCAAGAAGTTGGCTTGCCTAGTTAAATGTCTCACAAGGAGGCCTTGCATCCATGTCATTAAAAATGAGTACTGCTGTGTAAAAAAACACAGCATTTCACGACAGAGCAGCTCCTTCACTACGTGGTAAATTAAGCGGAGAATAAGGCCTCGTTTTTATACCAGCGTTTTCAGGCAATAACCGAAAAACTCGCCTGTACTCCATTCTGCCAGTACGTGAGAACCCCCACCAACCTGCGAAGATTACTCATTGTGTCCATGCACCTTTGATACGGGAACAGACACAGGAAGTACATCGATGAGGGCGGCATGAACGGCTGCGTCCCCTCGTCGTATCCTGTGATGACGTACTGTACCAGCAGCCGATAAAAATATAATCCTGGCCTTTGGTTAGTGCGTCGTGGTAAACTTCGAAGATTTTGAAAGGCGCTATTCAAGGCCATAATACAAAATGTACAGAATCGCCCTGGCATTTAGGAGGTGCTCTGGTGATGGTTGGAGATATCTAGGACGAGAAGAGCAAAATAAAAAAAGGACAAATCCACCAGTTCTTATATCTATGGGAAGTTCGTGATTGCAATGTTACAGGCTGACACTAGATGAATCCAGAGCACTAGTGCCTTCAATTGATTCGTTTACCTGTCTATGGGTTTGACATTTATACTTTCATAGTCGTAACCAAAAGAAAGCAACGATTACTCTATATAGCGAACACACTACCACTGTAGTCATTCCCATGCTATATTTACAATAGTTTATCGCAGGATGAAATGGTAGACAAAAGCTAGGCCCAACTAAGCCCTGAAATTGATCAAATCATCAGGCGACACTCGGTGAATAATATCAAGGATTTGTTTTGGATTGAAGGAATATGTTCCTACTCCAAGGCTAAATATGTGTAAACAATTAAGGTATCTTTCAATGCCTAAAAGCTCGATAAGAATAACAAAGGGTGAAACTGTGGATTCTTATCAGAAGATCCCGGCGGAGATTTTCTGAGAGTCCTTTTAAGCGCTGCATAAAGATATCGCCGAGCTGCACGCAGTGCATGGAAAAAGAAATGAAGATTGAAAATTTGCTGAAGTATTGAATGACGTCAACAATGAAGCGCGTTCTATGCATTGTTCGGTATATCCGGCGCGCACTAAGACGGAAAGATATCCTCAGATCGTTTGCCTTGTCCGCAATATTAGAACACTTGTTTACGTTCCTCCAAAACGTACCTTAACAAAATTATTGCACACAATTTTCATATATCTCACAAAGGGTAGCGCGCCAAAAGTTACTGTTGTTTATACTACCAAAATTGTTTATAAATGAGAACGTTTCAGGAAAAACATGCGTACATTTCTATGAATCACTGTGTAGCGTTATTACCCTTAATGTCTGCACAACACGCTCAGTAAAAACTTTTTGGGGCGCGAGAAGTAAAAAGAGGACGTTTGTATACCTTAAGCGATGAACATCGCGTTAGCATTCAGTGCTCTTGCCTTTTAATTGCTCATCTTATGCTTTTTTGCTTCTCTTATTTTCTTTTATATTTGTTATTTATCCTTTTAGCCATGAATAAGTATTTCTTGAAATGTTTGAGGCACACTGCAGTGCAACATTGGTTTCCTCTGTTGCGCAGTCAGTCTTAGTCATTTGTAGTCTTGTTCAGTCATTATTATGCATTTTCATCCTTGCTGAGTAATTATTATTTATTATCAATTTTAAACACTGATTTCTTTCACCACAATTCACAAGAGGTGGGAGGGGGGGGGGGGGGGGGGTCAGCTTTTTTTATGATATTCCGGCGCCAAACTCCCCTTTCCGATAAATGGAGATGGGCATCATACTCACTCCGCACTGCAGCAGGCACCCTGCGCTGTCCATGAGGCACGGCTGAAACACTTCTAAGTAGCGCCCGCTATGCGTCTGTGGATATCATAACGCCGCGTCTGGTTCCGAAGGCACGCAACGTAATGAGGCTGGAGGATTCATTTGTATTACGGCACGAATTACAAACATTTAAGGTGGTGAAAATGGTTTCATGGTTCGCCCAATGTGAAAAAGGGAATAAATAACCCAATATCAGACGTATCTAGAACGTTCAAAAATCGGACGTGGAGTATCAGTGCTATGCCAATCGATAGCCAGGTGTCTGCAGTACGAAGCGAAGCTCTATAAAAGAAGTTTATATTCAACTATGCTCACGCGCGGGAATACGCTAAACCGTATACCAGAGATCGGTAGCCAGCGTGATTCACCGCTCAGAGGCAGGAGGCACTCTTTCAGCATGAGGCTTTTGCCGGCCGTGCTTGGGCCCTTGGGTTCACTATGTCCCTGAACTTTTCTATGGGTGCTATCTATGTTCGTGCTTGCTATGCACTGCTGAAATGATCAGTCACACGAACTGAAGCTCGATACGTGGCACAGAAAGCGGTATCTTAGTGTGCAGGCACGCCCTACTTGAGGCGCAGTAAAAGCTTTCTTGTTGATCAGGTCACCTGAGTACTTGTAAATGTTGAGCCGGCGCTATTGTAGCACTGGGGACTTGCCATTAAATTCGTTCAATCTGTGGTATTTAGAGTGCGCCGGCAGCTCAGGCAGGTTGTGGAATTCATTGTCGAATTGCAGTTGATGGCTGGCTACATATAATAGCTATAGTACTACATATTCTGTCAGTGTTATTTTAGGTCGACAGTGAATTGCGATTTTAAATAAGATACGAAAAGTTTTAAATTAGTTTTAATTTGCTCTTTACCCCCCCCCCCCCTGCTTCCCCTCCCCCCCCCCCCCCCCCTTCAGCACACAACACAAAAAAATTTAAATTCTGCCTTGAGGCGCAGTGTTACTGGTGCACTTCCGAAAACAGTAGCGTTATAGACAGTTTCACGATCAAGAATTAACACACCTACACAGCAGGTTTGGGATCATACGTTTTAGTCTCGAGCTGGAGAAACAGCCAGAATAGCGCGAAGGTCGTTTCTCTCGATTAAGTGCGTTGAAATTTTCCGTATTCGTTGCACCGTAGCACCATTTCGTGTGGATTAAAAAAAAAAAAAATAGTGGACCTGAAAATTGTATATTTTTAATTTGTTCGTGGCAAACTTCGATGCAGGTAGGTAGGTAGGTAGGTTTAGCTTTAATGACATGCCGGCAAACGACGGTTTAATGCGTCGTGACGCTGGCCAAGCGTCGACCCGGGGTTATGCCCTACTCTGCATTACCCCATTTCGACTCATTTATGGTGGGCCCTGAGTTTCGCGCTTTTCAAGCGCATTCCGGGCCAGTTGGAAGGCCCATATTTGACTGCTCTTTTCCGTACTTTGCACAGCATTTTGAAATTCGGGCCGGTATGTCCTGCAAGTAGCTTCTGTCGGCAACCTGGCACAATCCCACATGATGTGCCATTGGTCCGCCGGACCCACTTCACATACACTGCATACACCACTCGTGTAGATGTATGGGTGAAGGACGTGGAGCACTGCCGGGGAAAGGAGTGACCCGGTCTGTATTTGTCTTAGGATGACGGCCTCCTCCCGACTGAGTGCCTTCTGAGGAGGCGGCATTCACCGACGAGCTAGGCGGTAAAACTTGGTAACTTCTTCCTAACTTGAGTTGCAGTGGTGACGGCGTTTGAAGACGGAGGTGTGCGGGGTAAGATATATATTTCAAGCTTTAAACATATTGCCAGACGGCACGCGGAGCATTTTTTTTTCTAGATTAGGCTCGAATTTGCTCACAGCGATATCCGTGAGACATGACGAGTCTTCACTCACGATGAAACAGAAAAAGTTCGAATCGATGGAGAATCGGCTTGATAGCCGCTTTAGAAAAGGCAGAGTCGGTGTTTACGAGCATTTTTAGTGCTGCCATTAGGGAGGGTCATCTGACGCCGGTATTTGACTTCAAATGCGGCACCAGGAGCTGGCTCTGCTCGCTTCTTCGTACGTGCGGTACATTGAGCTGACGGCGCCCGCTTCTTCTACTTCTTACACCTGCTGCGTCTTCTTCTTGATTCAACTTTCAGACTGTATTTGACTGGTACATATCTTATCAAATAAACAACATATCCTTAGGATGCCACACAGCGTTCCTGTCCTCTGCACACTCCTTACCTCCACCGC